>NC_042971.1:60260650-60415650 GCF_901001165.1 Salmo trutta
ATGGGGCTGCTGGGAGATGGGATGGGCGTTCCTGTGAGACCGAGTCTCTCTGAGGCTTATATTCTATTCTACCACAGCGAGGCTAGAAGCACGGATGGATCCACAGGCCCGGAGCTACACATACATAACCATCACAGCCAGGCTGAACACAGATAGATACTGGATCCACAGGGACCTACAACTGTAGTCTGCAGCCCCTCCAATGATGACTGATTTTTAGGAAGGAAGAAAGATTTTTCCCAGACACTCTTTTTTTGGCAATTGATGCTCCTGTGAGCTGAGATGAGATAGAGATAGAGATAGAGATAGAGAGAGAGAGAGCTGGCGACGGACTGGTTGCTCCGAGCCCTATTTATTACCATAGTGAGGCCCAAGGCACAGATGGATTTTGGATCCATAGAGACCTAACTGCAGCTCACCCTACTCAACCTAACCCCTAAGACTAAAATAGCTTTTTTCCTTGTGGTGAAATGTCCCCAGTTGCCTTTTTAGGACTTCTGGTTCCCACAAGGAAAGTAAAACCACACACACACACACACACACACACACACACACACACACACACACACCACACACACACACACACACACACCACACACACACACACACACACACACACACACACACACACACACACACACACACACACACATCTTTGAAGTTCAGCAGGAGTGACAAATAGAGGAACTGGTCTGAACTGGTCTGAACTGGTGAGTTCCCCGGAAAACCACCACATTTAATTTTGTGAGGGGAGAGAAAATCAATAAACCTTTTCATTGCTAAAAATCCCCCCCCCCCAAAAAAAAAAATATTGAAAGCTCTGTTAATCAGGTTCTGAGATTATGTCTTCCCCACTAAACAAAAAAACCCTTGGACTATGTCCCAAATGGAACCCTATTCTCTACATAGTGCACTACTTTCATCCACGACCCATAGGGACTACATAGGGTACAACATAAGGTATTAATAGGTTACTATTTGGGACACAGCCCTGGTGTAGTGGTGCATGGTCTCAGCTTTAGGCCCAGAAATTCACAGACACTGTAGGTCATCTCTGTCTACTGCCTCAGTACTATATACTGTATGTGGTGATGAGGCATATCAGCATCTCATACCCTGTGGTCTCTATCAAAGGACATCATATGAGAATTGCCTGGAGAGGGAGGGAGGGAGAGAGGTAGGGAGGTAGGGAGAGAGGGGGTGAGAGGGGAGGGAGGTAGGGAGGTAGGGAGAGAGGGAGGTAGGGAGGGAGGGAGGTAGGGAGGTGGAGAGGGGAGGGAGGTAGGAGAGAGAGAGGTGGTAAGGGGAGAGAGGGGGTGGTAGAGGGAGAGAGGAGGTAGGGAGAGAGGGAGGTGGAGAGGGGAGGGAGGTAGGGAGGGAGGTAGGGAGGGAGAGAGGGAGGGAGGGAGAGAGGAGGGAGGGAGGGGGGGAGGAGGTAGGGAGGGAGGGAGGGAGGTAGGGAGGGAGGGAAGGAGGGAGGCAGGGAGAGAGAGGGAGGTAGGGAGGAGGGAGGTAGGGAGGTAGGGAGGGAGAGAGGGAGGGAGGGAGGGAGGTAGGGAGGGAGGAGGGAGGTAGGGAGGGAGGGAGGTAGGGAGAGAGGGAGGTAGGGAGAGAGGGAGGTAGGGAGGTGGAGAGGGAGGGAGGTGGAGAGGGGAGGGAGGTAGGGAGGGAGGTGGAGAGGGAGGAGGGAGGTGGAGAGGGAGGGAGGGGGGTGGAGAGAGAGGGAGGGAGGTGGAGAGGGAGGAGGGAGGTGGAGAGGGGAGGGAGGTAGGGAGAGAGGGAGGTGGAGAGGGAGGGAGGGGGGGTGTAGAGGGAGGGAGGGGGGGGTGTAGAGGAGTGAGGGGGGGGTAGAGGGAGTGAGGGGGGGGGGGAGGTAGAGGGAGGCAAGATACTCAGAACCAGAGTGGGTCTAGGAGCGCTAAGGCAACATTCTCTCAGTTTTGGCACATGCTTCCCTTTGATTCACATTGGCCTGCCATCTGTCATATCAACGCTCAGGTCTAGATAGAGAGAGGAGCACACCTGGGTGTTTCTTTAGCTTGTCTGTAGTACCGGGACTTTTCTATCGGTTCCATTGCAACAGACAAGTTCAATCAAGCACAGATACAGTATTTTAAATCATTACAAATAGTAAATAAACCCAGGTCTGAGACCTAGAGAGACAAGCGTCATATATCAGCTGAGCCTGAAGAGGATAAGAGGTCTAGAAGAGAAGAGAGAAAGAGAGAGCTCTCACTGACTAGGATTGATGCCTTCAATTTTATATAGAATCTGCCTCAACCTGAGCCTGGTCTCTGTGTGTGAGTGTTGATCAGTGCCACACACATACACACACGGTTAGGTGTTGTTCAGGGTCTCTGTCATGATTAGACGTCACTTTCTCCCTGACGGACCTGTTACACTTCAGCAACTTCTCTCATCTTCACACCACCACCCACACTCTCTGGCTGGCTCTGCGACTAGGGGACACAGCCCAGAGACACATGGACACAGCCAATGGTTGCCACGACACGGAGACGCTGCAATCTGATTGGAGGAGAAGAGGCCGGCGACGGCAGAAACAGAGGAGGAAAAGGAGAGCCAGTCGAGGAGGGTGTGTGTGTGTGGTAGGTGGTCACCTCAAGGTCACTGCCGTGCTGAAGTCATTTTTTATGGATCCAACCAGATTACTGTCCTGTCCCTGCTTATAGTACAATATATCATATACGTTACCATATTAGTGGATTGGCTTGTGAGAAAAATACCAATTAAGGGGGTACACATTTAAATGTTCAAATTCGGTCTTCCTACACTAAATGATACTTTACCTACTGTGTCATCCACTCCACTCATACTGCCACTTAGCAGACGCCTTTATTCAAAGCTACTTGGTACAGTGAGCGCATCCATTATTAGTTGGTGATCACTACGGGGATTGAACCCTCTCCTCTGGAACCACTGAACTATTGAAGAGGTGGAGCGAAGAGTAGGTGAAGATAGACCCTTGAAGAATTCTAATGATCCTGAGAAATCCTTATTAAGGAGTTGAGAGCGTTAACCTGGTAGCGTACTGAGAGAGCGAGAAGAGGGAGGGATAGAGAGGAGGGGGGAGGCAGAGAAGAGAGAAACAGAGAGGTGAGAAGGAATGAATGCTGATCTGTGGTTGTCCTATCCTCTCTTCCTCCCTCTCCTCCCTCTCCTCCTCTCCTCTCCCTCCTCTCCCTCCTCTCCTCTCTCCTCCTCCCTCTCCTCCCCTCTCCTCCTCCTCCCTCCTCCTCCCACTCCTCCCCCTCTCCTGCTCCCTCTCCTCCCCTCCTCCCCCTCTCCTCCTCCCCCTCTCCTCCTCCCCCTCCTCCCCCTCTCCTCCCCCTCTCTCCTCCCCCTCTCCTCCTCCCTCTCTCTCCCCCTCTCCTCCTCCCTCTCCTCCTCCCCCTCTCCTCTCTTCTCCCCTCCCCCTCCCCTCCTCCCTCCTCTCCCCTCTCCTCTCCCCCTCCCTCCTCCTCTCCCCAAGCAGTAGAGCTCCCACCATCTGTTCCACTGGCAGGAAGGGTAAAACCTGACGAATAAACTGAATTAAAAAGATTCACTGTATCTCCTGATTCTGTTAGCTGTGTGGATTGTGAATGAATAATGAGAGTGCGGAGTCATGCTTTCAGGGTTGATGAAGAGGCTCATCTCTACCCAGAGGTTTAGAGAGAAACAGTCTTTATACCGGATCAGATATCACAAGATGTTTCATAACTGTCTACCACCCACTGCTGCCTTTTAGCTTTTTCTCACTGAACACAACGTGTGCCACCCACTGCTAATAGCCTTTAAGCTTTTTATGACTGAAAAACAATGGATCCTAGTAATGCATGTGTTATGTGTTGCATATTCTTATTTGCATGCATAAAACCACTTCCAACATCTTCAAATGATTTACAATACCTATACGTGCTCCACAGGTCACTTACACATAATTGAGATTTATCCAACTACACACACACACACACACACACACACACACACACACACACACACACACACACACACCACACACACACACACACAATCAAATGACAACAAACTGGCATTGTTGATAGATCTCATGTTAGGTTGCAGACAATTATTTCTACTGAACAAAGTACACATTTTATAGGAACATATTATCAACAAAGCAAACCCATTATTGTGAAAAGGCTGCCCCATTATGGGGATCTCATTTGTCAATATGAAATGAACTGGCAGGTGAAACGGAAGAATCAGAGTTCATGGGCCTGTCACTCACCTGCATTGTTAACTCAACAGGGTTAACTCACAGGGAGTGTGAGTGAGACAGAGAGAGAATGAAGAGGGAGAATGAGAGGGGGGAGAATAGTGAATTGGAGAGAGAGAAAGAGAGAGGAGAATGAAAGGGGGAGAATGAGAGGGGGAGAAGAGAGAGAATGAGAGACAGAGGAAGATAGAGAAATGAGAGGGGGTAGAAAGAGAATGAGAGAGCGAGATAGAGAATGAGAGAGAGACAATGAAAGGGGGAGAATAGAGAGAATGAGAGGAAGAGAGAGAGAGAAAGAGAAAGAGGAGAATGAGAATGTGAGGGGGGAGAATAGAGAGAATGAGAGAGAGGGAGAATAGAGAGAATGAGAGGGGGAGAATAGAGAGAATGTGGGGGGGAGAGAGAATGAGAGGGGGGAGAGAAAGAGAGAATGGACTGAGGGGGGAGAAGAGAATGAGAGGGGGGAGAACAGAGAGAATGTGAGGGGAGAATAGAGAGAATGAGAGGGGAGAATAGAGAGAATGAGAGAGAGGGAGAATGAGAATGAGAGGGGGGAGAACAGAGAGAATGAGAGGGGGGAGAATAGAGAGATGAGAGAAAGAGGGAGAATGAGAATGAGGGGGGGAATAGAGAGAATGAGAGAGAGGAAGAGAGAGAGAGAATGTGAGGGGGAGAATAGAGAGAATGAGAATGAGAGGGGGGAGAACAGAGAGAATGTGAGGGGGAAACAGAGAGAATGTGAGGGGGGAATAGAGAGAATGTGAGGGGGGAGAACAGAGAGAATGAGAGGGGGAGAATAGAGAGAATGAGAGGGGGGAGAATAGAGAGAATGAAGAGAGAGGAAGAGAGAGAAGAATGTGAGGGGGAGAATAGAGAGAATGAGAGAGAGAATGTGAGGCTGTAAAGACAGAGACAGCAGAGGGTCTAGCTTACAGATTCAAAGCTAGACTTTAGAACAGAGGATATTGTATGCTCTGTACTCTCTGTGACATATATACCAGGCTATTCCCTGGCTGATCAAACCCACCCGTTCAGACGGTCATGATCTGAGCTGCAGTGGAAAGCTGGAGCTCTGGATTGTCAAGCCTCTGTTTTTCCCCAGCTCAAAACCTTGCTTAGTGACACAGCAGTGAACCTGAATGCAATAGCAACACTGTCACCCAGTGGCCATCAATGGAACCACAGTCTGTGATAATCCTTTATGCTGTTAGAGTGAGTCCCCCCTCCTAGCCCAAGCTTGAATTATTCATAGCTACAGTTAAATCTGGCTTTCAAATCAAAGCAGTGTCACAGTCAGTCAACAGTGAAAAAAAACTGAACCTTTCAATCTTACATCAGTGACAGTTAATAACTTCAGAGACCAATCTCCACCGTGTCATGAAGGTTGTGCCGCTGAAGCTTACTGCCAATTAGGAACTCTTCTTGTCTAAATAATACATCCGTTTAAAAAAAAAAGAAGAAATATCATGAAATATCAATATTTAAAAGAGTTGCTTCAAGGTATTGAAGGTTCACATTGGTACAGTCAAGGGATGGTAAGCCGGGCCAATCAAATCTGCCCTCGTGTCACTCTCATCCTCTTCTGGCACTCAAACAATGTATAATGTATTTGTGTATTGCCAGTGGGTGTGTTCCCTGCTGGCCACACTAATCTATAGATGTCTCTTCTTACCTCTATCTCTCTATCCTTCAGTCAGTCAGTCAGTCAGTCAGTCAGTCAGTCAGTCTCTCTGTCTGTCTCTCCTCTCTATCCTTCTCAGTCAGTCTGTCTCTATCCCTCTCTGTTTCTCTCTATCCTTCTCAGTCAGTCTGTCCCTCCCATATCTGTCGTCTCTTCCTCACTCTCCTCTCAGTCAGCCAGTCAGTCTGTCTCTCTCTCTCTGTATCTCTCATTCTCTCTATCCTTCTCTGTCAGCCAGTCAGTCTGTCTCTATCCATCTCTCTGTCTGTCTGTGTGTTGCACAAACTTTTACATCTGATCAGGCCTAAATCCCACTTTATCTCAGGGCAGACAGACAGACCTTTCTCCCCAAAGATACGGTACGGCTGAGCCAGTCCACTCTGTGGGGAGAACCAGGTGGGTTGTCTGTGCAGTCTGCTCTAGAGAGAGACTATTGGAGGCTAGTGTTTATCCTGGGTCGTGTTCAGACCTAATGAAAACAAGTCTTATTGGTTCAGACAGTACCACCAGGTTTCCTTTCATTTTCATGATCACAACCTAGGATTATACCCAGCTCCAGAAGGTTACCTGGACAATGTCACCCTAAAACTCATCTTATACCATGTAGTCTAGCATCCCAATATTATCTAGACTAGAAAACAATTGAGTTCAAAAAAGAAATGTTATTCTATACTTTATATCCTCTATTTCCATTGATATGATGGTTGTATTTATACAGTACAGGGTGTGATGACTAAACAATCCACCCCCATCCCAGCTGCACTACTAGGCTACTTTACTGGCGACTCTGGGGTTTCTGCAGAACGGCCTGCTCGGCTGCACGGCACACAGAAAACAGATGGGCAATAAGGTCACGGTAGAGAAGGAACAGAAGATGTAGCATCACCTCCTCTGCAGCAGACAAAAATCACATCACAGACAAGAGATACACCTACAGCTGTGCTGATTCAGAGTAATCAAATTAGTGCTGGTTTCACAGATTCAGCCTAGTCCTGGGCTAACAAACAGCTTTAAAGGGAGGGCTGTGTCCGAGGAAAACAGCCCTTTAGTTGACAATACTAACAAGGACCATTTGTATACAATTGGTGTATATTGTAGCTATACATATTCCATGCAAAAAAAAAAAAAAAGATTAAAAAACCCAGATACATTTTTACTGTACATAATAAGACTACATTAAGATGACTCTTTCAGCACAACATTACCTCAGCTCAGTTATCTAACGTGCCTACCTGACCTGGCCCTTTTCCCTACCCATGATTCATAGCACCGCTTTAAGGATACCAATAATAATCTCCATCATCTTCCTCTTCTCTCGTTGGGCCTCTGCCAAGCACCATTCATCAAATGACTGATCATCGCAGAGCAAGAAGAATTAAAGCGCTCCACCTGACCGTTCTGCATGCAAAGCATGCTACATGTTCCAGAGAGAAGCTTTCAGCTGTATTGCATCACACACTTACTCATGTCTGCATCTTACAATAGGTTTGATATTTGAACCTTTATTTAACCAGGCAAGTCAGTTAAGAACAAAACTGTTATGTACAATGACGGCCTACCCTAACCCGGATGGCGCTGGACCAATTGTGCGCCGCCCTATGGGACTTTGATATTGTCATACATTTGTAGTGCAGAGCAGTCTGGTGGTTAAATTAAGCAACCGTGACCTGTTATGGTTGGGACAGGAGAATGGAGGGATTCATTGTATACATGGTTTATAACACTTGATTTCACAATGAATGTAAATAATATATTGACATTAAAAAAAAAAGAACTTTTAGTGATATATTTTCAGTTTTCCTGTCAAGTATCGAAGAATATAATAATCAGAATAGATTACTGCAGTGTGGTCACACTGGTGCAGTGGACACACCTTAAAAAGCCCACATTCTACAAGACAGTGACACTAGTATCACTAAAATACAGCCTGAAGGCAAACACAGATAGAGACAGGTCTGTGAAATGTCTAGTTATTTTCCTGATTCCTAAAAAAAGATGGAAATGACTCCCTTGCATTAAGGTAGAACATAGAAATAGAATGTTTCCCCATTCTAGAAGCAGAATATAGAACATCTTATTTACAACCCAGCCTGAAAAGGTTCTGGAGTAATTGATTTGCTTGAAGTCTGGGAATTGTCCAAATAAAGTCTAACAATTTCTAAAGAGAACTATCCAGTTACGACTGGGAACCTGTGACGCAGGGTTAGACTAATCATAATAGAAGACTTCAACTGTCAAACCACGGCTTATCAAGAGGCCAGCATTGAGACTGAGAAAAAAAAATAATGACACCAACGTTCATATTTAATCACATGGTTTAATCTACATAATACTGCTGCCTGCTCTTAAATGAGACAGTCCAACAGAAAAATTATTTGTATACCATTCCTCCCCGCCTTACATACTAAGTACAACAAATGTTATAGCTATCAAATCAAAAACACTCAAACTAGGCTATATCATCACAGCACATCTATGGAGAAACATAATTTATTATTTTCATATAGCTTCATATCCCTTAATTGAGGATTGCTGTTATTGTGAACGTGTCCCACTGTTCATCCCTGAAAGAGTGTTATTGCAGGTTCTCATCTTATCGACATTTAGACTAGACGATTTGATGTGGCATGAGGAACAAGTTACACTCCAGTATCCCAGGGGGTGAGGAACAGGATATTCAATTACGATTTTCTGCAAGAAATCCCCTTTAATATATTTTTCTTTGCACAAGCAACAATGTATACAGGTCTATAAAGTGCGAAAACATCACAACAACCAATCATGACACTTTTTTATTTAACTTTTTAGTTTAAATCTTGTTTCTTTATCCCCGAAGCTCTTCTTAACGTAGTCCCAAGCTTTATAACAATGCTCCTCGAGTCCAAAATCTTTAAGGGAAGAAACACCTTTTAAAAAGTAGAACAATGTAGCTATATGCTACTGTAATCCACAGCACACAGTCAGTAGTTCACTGACGCCTTGCCCTCGACACAGAAGTCTGGGTGGTCTCTCTCCAAGAGTCAGAAGTCTGGGAGGGTCTCTCTCCAAGAGTCAGAAGTCTGGGTGGTCTCTCTCCAAGAGTCAGAAGTCTGGGTGGTCTCTCCAAGAGTCAGAAGTCTGGGTGGTCTCTCCAAGAGTCAGAAGTCTGGGTGGTCTCTCTCCAAGAGTCAGAAGTCTGGGTGGGTCTCTCTCCAAGAGTCAGAAGTCTGGGAGGGTCTCTCTCCAAGAGAAGTCTGGGAGGGTCTCTCTCCAAGAGTCAGATGTCTGGGTGGGTCTCTCTCCAAGAGTCAGATGTCTGGGTGGGTCTCTCTCCAAGAGTCAGATGTCTGGGTGGGTCTCTCTCCAAGAGTCAGATGTCTGGGTGGGTCTCTCTCCAAGAGTCAGATGTCTGGGTGGGTCTCTCTCCAAGAGTCAGAAGTCTGGGTGGGTCTCTCTCCAAGAGTCAGAAGTCTGGGTGGGTCTCTCTCCAAGAGTCAGAAGTCTGGGAGGGTCTTTGTCTCTCTCCAAGAGTTCATGCGCTAGTGTTTTGGGCCAAGCAAAAAAAAAACTAAAGCATGTAATTCAGAACACTACATTAGTGGTCTGTCTAAATCTTTGACCTATGCGTTTCAAAAACTTACCATCGCATCACATCCCTGTACTTGTTTCAGGGAGAAAGCACTGCAATTTAAAACACTACACTTTTCACAAACTGCAAAAAACACACAAAACCCACTTATAAATACGCAGCAACATAGTACAGTACAGTTCAAGTTTTGGCAAATGTTTAAATCTGTCGAGTGCATTGTTCATTAGGTGGCATTACATCATCCAAGACATACATTAGCTAGGTACTCTATACTCTATATGGACACAGATTGAGGCTTGTTTTGGGACTTTGACTTAGTCTCCATCCCAAATGGCATCTATATAGTACATTACAGGTCAAAACAAGTGCACTATAAAGGGAATAAGGTGCCATTTGGGACTCCATTATTATTAACCATTAAGGCCTGAGGGGGTGTGGTATATGGCCAGTATACCACGGCTAAGGGTTGTTCTTAAGCACGACGCAACGCAGAGTGTCTGGACACAACCCTTAGCCGTGGTATATTGGCCATATACCACAAACCCCAGAGGTTCCTATTGTTATTATAAACTGGTTACCAACGTAATTAGAGCAGTAAAAATAAGTGTTTTGTCATACCCGTGGTATACGTTCTGATATACCACAGCTGTCAGCCAATCAGCATTCAGGGCTCGAACCACCCAGAGTATAATCATAATTTATCACTGTCTCTGTTCTCTCTCTCAGACACAGCTCTGACAGCAACATTACTTAATATACTATGGTCAATAGAGTATTAGCTATATCTCTTAACGTAGGCTACATTTCAATATCCAGGTCAGGATGCAGGCCCAATACATTGCTTCATTGTAAATGGAGTGCCAGTATAGACATCTGAACAGAGCCCTAACAGCTAGCCTACCCAATGCTAGAGTAACATTTCCCAGCCAGCCAGCCAGCCCGCCAGCCAGCCCGCCCGCCAGCCAGCCCGGCCCGCCCCGCCAGCCAGCCCGCCAGCCAGCCAGCCCACTGGCGGTTTAGAGCACACCAGATAAATGAAATAAAGCTAGCTAACACCACATGTTGGTGTGCGTGTATCTCACTCAAGCCAGGAAGCTATGCTATCATAGTCTGAACGAAAGATGGCCTTTACGTCTGCCAACTTTGACTTATTATTCATTATTATTCACAGCCTTTTTCTTTCTGCCTACAACAGTCATATTACTCATACTTCCTGTAGTATAAAGGTTATTCAGCCGCTTAATGCAACAAGGTTCATCCTACATCAATGCGTCTCAGTAGATTATGCACTCTTTAAACTAAGTTATTCTTCTTTAACAAATATTCTGTACCATGCAGGAACTGTGAATTCAAAACAAAAGGCTTAAAAACTAAAAACGTTTCTCTCAGAGCGAGCGATAAGAGAGATCACCTCATTCAGCTAGTCATTCAGCCACACAGAGCCCAGAGCCAGAGACTAGCACTAACTATTGTACCAAAGAAAAGTCAAAAGAAAGAAGATATGAGGAAGATGGAGAAACGACATGACAAACGCTTTGAGCTTTCAAGTAATGTTGAGCCATGTTGTTATTGTTGTTTTTGAGCAGGGTCTCATCAGGTACTCAGTATCATTACTATCAACATCACAAGTATCATCACTTTCAGCATCACCAGTATCATCAGTACTCTGTGTCGGATCCGTCGGCCGGGTCGGTTGTTTCGGGACAGCATGTAGTGTCCATGTCGATGGAGGGACAGTTGTGGATGGAGTAGCGCAGCCTCTCGGCCAGGATGGCCTGGCTGGTGTAGGGAGGCAGACGCAGCTGGAAGAAACACGTCTGGGCTGTGGGGAGCCCGTTCACAGGCTGGGGAGAAGAGGGAGAGGGATTCACAGGGAAGGGGAAGAGGGATTCACAGGGAAGGAGAAGAGGGATTCACAGGAAGGGGAAGAGGGATTCACAGGGAAGGGGAAGAGGGATTCACAGGGAAGAAGGATTCACAGGAAAGGGGAAGAGGGATTCACAGGGAAGGAGAGAGGGATTCACAGGGAAGAAGAAGAGGGAAGGAGGGGTTCACAGGGAAGAAGGGTTGTTTTCACCTTTTATAAAAGTAGTGAAAAAGTGCTGAGAGTGGAGTACACAGATGACCCAAATATTGTATATTTTATATACAATACAACTAGCCTGATTAATTAGCCTGGTCCCAGATCTGTTTGTATCATCTTGCCAACTCTTATGGTCATTGGCGAGACAGCACCCCTGGATCTGGGACCAGGCTAGGGATTAATGTCACTCAAACTGAAATAAAAACTGAGTACTTACCCTGTCAACCTTGATAATCTGGAACTTCTGAGTGATGTCAGCGGGGTTGGAGGGCAGTCTGGACCTGCCGGACACGAAGCGCAGGAATAGAACCCCGCTCCTCATTGGCAAACTCCTCCAGGCTCTGCCACAGCCAGCCAATCAGCTGGTGACTGTCTGTGATGTCGCGGTATCGGAACTACTTTCTTGAGCATCTCCACGGAGACCTCGGGCAGACCGCAGACCAGCTGTTCTAGCTGGCGCGCCGTGAGGAGGGAGAGGAGAGGAACCGGGATGATGGAGGACATGCCCTCTCTCACCGCTGCTACCTACAGGTAAACAACAACAAGACAGACCTCAGACCAGCTGGAACCATCACAACAGCAGGGACAGACACAGCACAATGACGATACAGCAGTGTACAACAACACTACCTGTCTGTCCATCTCGTGCAGCCGGTAGTCCAGAGCCCTCTCTACGTAGTCACTCTTGTTGGAGAAGGTGAGAGAGATGTTGTGTCCCCCAGGGACCACCGGAACCAGCTTCCCATCTGCACTGTGGGCCATGAATGAGTCCAGAGGAATCATCTGGAGAGAAAGGACAGGAGGGGTTACACATAACTCTCAGAACAAAGTGACAGATGCGTTTTAATGGTGTATGAAAACAAACTGAAAAGAGAAATTGCTAAGTAGTCCGGAAAAATGACATCCCTGCACAGTCCACAGCTGCAGCAGGAACATGGGGATGCAGGTCAGTTTGAACATGTCACTGGCTAAAGTAGGCAAAGAGTGGGATCTATCCAGTTTCCCGGACACAGATTAAGCCAATAGTCATGGACTAAAAAGCATGTTCAATAGAGAACACCCATTGCAAATGAATATCTTTTTAGTCCAGAACTAGCTAGGGTTAATCTGTCTGGTAAACAACCCTGTATGTATCATATCCTCCCTCACCACGTGGAAGTTGTCCTCTGTGATGCCGCTGTTGTCCAGGTGCAGGATGCCGTGCAGGGAGCGGTAGGTAAGCAGGTCCACCTCCTCCAGGTCCGGCCCACCCAGGGGAATACAACACAGCTGCTTCCACACCCAGGGGGCCAGGTGCAGGTCCAGGGGCTTCTTGGTACGGATGGCCACCGCCATCAGGATGCCTAGGAAACGGAACTGGACCATGTGGTCTTCAGAGACTGCCGCTGGGTTCAGCAGGAACCTGACAGGGTGAATTAGAATCAGATTGTTCAACCAAAACTCCAGCAGAACCACAAGACAGGAAAGGCCTATTGGTTCACTTCACACACAGTAGGAGCTTTCCCAGCAGGCAAAGGTGGCTGAAAATGATGTCATTACGTCACATAATCCAATCAAACCCCGGGAGACACCAGACCCCAGCAGGCAAAGCCGGTGTAAAGCACGTCGTAACAAGCAGAAACTTTCCCAGGGACAGGGCCTGGTTGAATAAAACATCTTAAGTGTTTCCCTTAAGGAATCATTTTCCCTTACCTGAGGAAATGTTTTTAAGGGTGTTACATAAAGCCCATAAAACATTTCCTTAGGTAAGGGCATACTTAAGTGGTTTTACGGTAGTTTGAAGGCATGTACGGCAGAAAGAGTATCTTGGTTACCATGGAGACAACCTTCACTGACTGAACCTCTCGTCAAAGAGATCATATTTATTTGGGGAGATCGCAAAATAGAGCTTCTACATTCAAGACATGAAAACAAATTGATTCAGAAGATAATAAAATACGTTTCACATCAAACTAGATTACAGAGTAGGTTTTCCTTCAAATGATCTGTGAAACTTTAAGGGAAAAGGGAGGATTTAACTTTAGGATGTTGAATGCATCCATCCCCAGGTCTATTGCTTCACTATGCACATGGTAGGCAGAGCTTTGATTTGAAGGAACTCACAGCTGGTAAGATCGATGGTTTTACCATGAAAAGGAATATCAAGACAAAGAATATGAGACCGTGTGTGGAGAGCAGAGAGAGAACATGAGATATGTGGAGAGCAGAGAGAGAACATGAGAGCACAGAGAGAACATGAGAACATGTGGAGAGCAGAGAGAGAACATGAGACCATGTGGAGAGCAGAGATAATATGAGACCATGTGGAGAGCAGAGATAATATGTGACCATGTGGAGAGCAGAGATAATATGTGACCATGTGGAGAGCAGAGTCTCATGATGTACCTGTCGGTGTTACTTCCCACGTCAGTAGAGCTGTTGGGGGTGTGAATGAGCAGATCAACCACACCAGACTGCAACTCCTGAGAAGGGAACATGTCACAGCAAGACATACATATTCATCTTTTCACATCAAACATGTATGTACAATGAGCAGGGTTGAGGTCCATTTCATTTCAATGAATTCAGAAAGTGAACTGAAATTCCCCCAAAATATCTATAAAATAATTAGAATTTCAGTTAAGTTTCTGAATATACTGAGTAGAAATTTAATTAGCATCTTTGTACAAAAAAAAGCTGACCTTGAACCAGGGCCTACCTGACACATCTCCGTGATGGTGTCATCAAACAACCCCCCCTGCGTCGTCAGCCCCCCTCCCCCACCAGCTTCACCTTCCAGGCCCTGGAGGGCAGCCTCAGCTCCAGGGGGTTCAGAGAGACCACCTGCTTAGCGATCTGCACAAAGATGGGCTTGCTGGAGCGCCCCCTGTGGTGCGGGGGACAATGGGCGTTGTTACTGTTAATCATTGAGAAGTACGAATATCAATCAGCATCCGAAACTAAAATGCAGCCTTGCAGGTGGGTCTAACCCAAGGGTAATGAACTGTCAATCATATTCAGTTAACATGTTACAGTACGATGCATGGGGGGCTAACCCAAGGGTAATGTACTGTCACTCATCTTCAGTTAACATGTTAAAGGGATCAGGATCCACTGTGTAACCTCTGTATGGAACCCCAGGGGATCAGGATCCACTGTGTAACCTCAGGATGGAACCCCGGAGGACCAGGATCCACTGTGTAACCTCTGTATGGAACCCCAGGGGACCAGGATCCACTGTGTAACCTCAGGATGGAACCCCGGAGGACCAGGATCCACTGTGTAACCTCAGGGGACCAGGATCCACTGTGTAACCTCAGGATGGAACCCCAGGGGATCAGGATCCACTGTGTAACCTCAGGATGGAACCCCGGAGGACCAGGATCCACTGTGTAACCTCTGTATGGAACCCAGGGGACCAGGATCCACTGTGTAACCTCAGGATGGAACCCCAGGGGATCAGGATCCACTGTGTAACCTCAGGATGGAACCCCAGGGGATCAGGATCCACTGTGTAACCTCAGGATGGAACCCCAGGGGATCAGGATCCACTGTGTAACCTCAGTATGGAACCCCGGAGGACCAGGATCCACTGTGTAACCTCAGTATGGAACCCCGGAGGACCAGGATCCACTGTGTAACCTCAGTATGGAACCCCGGAGGACCAGGATCCACTGTGTAACCTCAGTATGGAACCCCGGAGGACCAGGATCCACTGTGTAACCTCAGTATGGAACCCCAGAGGACCAGGATCCACTGTGTAACCTCAGGATGGAACCCCAGGGGACCAGGATCCACTGTGTAACCTCAGGATGGAACCCCAGGGGATCAGGATCCACTGTGTAACCTCAGGATGGAACCCCAGGGGATCAGGATCCACTGTGTAACCTCAGGATGGAACCCCAGGGGATCAGGATCCACTGTGTAACCTCAGGATGGAACCCCAGGGGATCAGGATCCACTGTGTAACCTCAGGATGGAACCCCAGGGGATCTTATTTGTTATTTTGTCATCATGAAGGGCAGAAGCTGCTAACTGCTCCAGGAGTGCTGCGCTGCACTGCGAATGACCTGTTCGTCCAACTCCACAGTGTGCATGTCTTGTCCATTCACCCTCTGAATGGCAGACATATACAACCCACGTCTCAAGGCTTAAAACTCCTTCTTTTAACCTGTCTCCTCCCCTTCATCTACACTGATTGAAGTGGATTTAACAAGTGACATCAATAAGGAATCATAGCTTTCACCTGGTCTGTCTCTGTCATGGAAAGAGCAGGTGTTCTTAATGTTTTGTACACTCAGTGTAGAACGCAGTAGTAGAGAGTTTCTTTTCACCTTTTTTTGAACCTTTTGTGATATCCGGCACCTGCTCATAAACAATGGACGTGTGTCTGTAAAAAACGTTTCACCCTCCCAAAAAAAGTTACCTGGTTGAGATCCTCTTGACTGTGATCTGGGGTCCGTAGGTCTTGCCCTGGGTCATGGTCCTCCCTATTGATCTGACCAGGGGTAGAGTGTTGACCTTGGGGGACAGGAGGCCTCTCAGCTGGCCCTGGACGATGGCTGCTGTCCCTGAGCTGTAGCGAGATGAAGACACCTGGTGACAGGGAGGAAGGGAGAGAGAAAGAGAGAGAGAAAGAGAAAGAGAGAGAGAAAGAGAGAGAGAAAGAGAGAGAGAAAGAGAAAGAGAAGAGAAGAAAGAGAGAGAGAGAAAGAGAGAAGAAAGAGAGAGAGAGAGGAGAGAGAGAAGAGAGAGAGAAAGAGAGAGAGAAAAGGAGAGAGAAAGAGAGAGAAAGAGAGAGAGAAAGAGAGAAGGAAGAGAGAGAGATGAGAGAGGAGAGAGGGAGAGAGAGAGAGAGAGAGAGGGAGAGAGAGAGAGGAGAGAGAGAGAGAGAGAGAGAGGAGAGAGGAGAGAGAGAGAAACACCAAGTCAGGTTAAACAGTTTTTTTGATATGCATCATCACCAGGTCTTAATATACTTCACAGAAGACATCTCAATCTAGATGGACACAGTATAACATAGAAAAGCTGTGTGTGAGTGATGTGACGTGAGTAGTGAGGAGTGAGTGAGCGAGTGAGCGAGTGAGCGAGCGAGCGTGTGACAGAAAGACCGGGTAACAGGTAAGACATGAGACTAACGGTAAGACTGTGTAACTCATTCCCTGACATCAATCAGAGATAATGTGAGGTTGACAAGATAAACTGAGAGCAGCTTGTTCTTTACTTGGTTCCTGGGGTGGAGGTTGAGCAGCCTCCAGGACTTGTACATGAGGTCAGAGAAGTGGTAGAGCACCCGGAGGCGGGTGTTGAGGACGTCTGGGCTGCAGTCTTTCAGAGCGTTATACTGGGGAGGGATAGACTGGGGAAGACCCAGCTGGAGGTTGGCTGAGGCACCTGAAAGAGAGAGATCAGCAGACACTGTTTATGGAGGATGAAGAAGAGGTCAGACTGGGTAACAGTCCTGGGATATGTCCAACCCCAGGAGACATTATGGATAACAGCTGGTCTCCAAGCACATAGAGCTGAGGCATGCCATGTGTGTGTGTGTGTGTGTCTCTCTGACGGTGTGGTCCAGGCTGAGCTGTGTGTTTACCTGAGGCTTTGACAGAGGATGAGGGTGTGGTCCAGGCTGAGCTGTGGCAGCGACCAGCAGAGATCTGTCTGATGTTGTTTCCCTGTAGGCCTGTCACCAGGGTGGGCTCCTTCACTGGGCTTGAGTGACCAAGGCCAAGCTGAAAAACATATCAACACAAAACAAAGACTGACTTCAGTGGAAAGTCACATTCTGAATGAGAGGACAAATCTATACACCACCATTAGTCTTAGGCTCCAGCTCAGTCGTTCAGTGATTCCTCACATCTTATCTGGTCACCACCTCCTCATTGGAAGAAAAGGTCCAAGCTCCATACTCTGAGCTCCATACTCTGAGCTCCATACTCTCAGCCCCATACTCTCAGCTCCATACTCTCAGCCCCATACTCTCAGCCCCATACTCTCAGCTCCATACTCTCAGCTCCATACTCTCAGCTCCATACTCTCAGCCCCATACTCTCAGCCCCATACTCTCAGCCCCATACTCTCAGCCCCATACTCTCAGCCCCATACTCTCAGCCCCATACTCTCAGCTCCATACTCTCAGCTCCATACTCTCAGCCCCATACTCTCAGCTCCATACTCTCAGCCCCATACTCTCAGCCCCATACTCTCAGCCCCATACTCTCAGCTCCATACTCTCAGCTCCATACTCTCAGCTCCATACTCTCAGCCCCATACTCTCAGCCCCATACTCTCAGCCCCATACTCTCAGCTCCATACTCTCAGCTCCATACTCTCAGCTCCATACTCTCAGCTCCATACTCTCAGCCCCATACTCTCAGCCCCATACTCTCAGCCCCATACTCTCAGCTCCATACTCTCAGCCCCATACTCTCAGCCCCATACTCTCAGCTCCATACTCTCAGCCCCATACTCTCAGCTCCATACTCTCAGCTCCATACTCTCAGCTCCATACTCTCAGCCCCATACTCTCAGCCCCATACTCTCAGCCCCATACTCTCAGCCTCATACTCTCAGCTCCATACTCTCAGAGGCGAGGAGAGAGGATGCAAGTAATTGAGGAAAGATGAATGAAGAACTCATCTAATACTGTGGTAGAGTAGTGAAGCTGTGTTCCTACCTGTCCCTCACAGTTACAGCCCCAGGCATAGACATCTCCGGTAGAAGACAAAACCAGGACGTGCTCACAGCCCACAGCTATGTCCTCTACAAACACCCCCTCCAGGGCTGGTACTACCTGGGGACGGTTGTGGTTCTTCAACAGAGAGTCTGGCAGGCCGATCAACCGCTCTGAGGGGAGAGGAAGGAAGGAAGGAAGGAAGGCGAGACAAGACAGCTTGAAATAGGTCTTAAAGTACTGTCAATTTTTTTTTATCTAGCTCAAGCACCACATAATCAATGCACATGAGACCACTTAGATACGGACGTATTACAATAGGTGGGGGGACTGACACATATTATGATGTAGCTGCTGTGCCTCCACAAAAAGCAAAGCTGGTGGTCCATTAAAAAACAACAAGTTAGCCTACTACTGTAGTCGAGTCTGCTGTGTAGCTTCACATGATAAAACTACATTCATTACCTTGTCCAAAGGTGTAAACATGTCCATCTTTGGCCAAGACAACAGAAAACTGTGTCCCACAGCCAACCTTCTTGATTCCCTTGTTACACAGTTGCTCCACTTTCTACAAAGTAAAGAATAATGAAAAAGATGAATAATAAGCTTGTATACTATTGTGGAAGTTGTTGTTGTTGAAACGTGAGAGGAAACACTGTAGCCTACCTGAGGATAAGACTTCACAGTGCAGGGACCAGTCCCCAGCTTCCCATAGTCCCCGTCACCAAAGGACCAGACACTCATCCCATCGGATGACAGCACCAGGGTGTGGTTGATACCACAGGACACCTAGTCACAATGGGAGAAAGACATTGTCAACATATAGGTAACCGTTGATGAAAGCTTAAGGAGATCCACTGGCAATAGGAACCAGATATAAGTCTGGGGGCCAATAGGAAGCAGAGCAGGGGGCCTGATTGAATTCAAACAAGGTTATTAATAGAGCTCCCGAGTGGCGCAGTGGTCGAAGGCACTGTAATCTCATTGCAAGAGGCGTCACTACAGTCCCTGGTTCGATTCCAGGCTGTATCACATCCGGCTGTGATTGGGAGTCCCATAAGGCGGCGCACAATTGACCCACTGTCGTCTGGGTTTGGCCAGGGTAGGACGTCATTGTAAATAAGAATTTGTTCTTAACTGACTTGCATTGTTAAATAAAGGTTAAAAAATTATCATAATTATCCTATGAGGGGAAATTGGATGTCACCAGCAAGACTTATGCAGCATGCATACACCAGGCCCTGACTGAGACCCCCTGCTTTAATACACCAGGCCTGTCTGATATGATGGAGCTTACCTGTCTGATATGATGGAGCTTACCTGTCTGATATGATGGAGCTTACCTGTCTGATATGATGGTACCTGTTCTGATATGATGGAGCTTACCTGTCTGATATGATGATGTTACCTGTCTGATATGATGGATCTTACCTGTCTGATATGATGGATGTTACCTGTCTGATATGATGGATGTTACCTGTCTGATATGATGGATGTTACCTGTCTGATATGATGGATCTTACCTGTCTTGTTAAGTTCATGTTTTAAGTATCCCTATATTTCTGTTATTAAGGTGCTATCGTTCTGTTATTAGTAGGCCTGCGCAGCAGTCTCGTTGTTGATGGACCTGGCCTGAGTGCAATGGCAACCATGTAGTGTGCTAATACGGTTTAGTATGTCTGATATGATGGATCTTACCTGTCCAATGTGATATCCCTCCAGTGCCGTGACTCTCTCTGGCAGCATCTTGTTGGACGTTGATCTTTGACCCAGACGACCAGAGTCGCCACTACCGAAGGTGAACAGCTTCCCGTCTGCTGTAATCACGGCTGAGTGTTTGAACCCACACGCCAACTGTTGTGTGAAGGAATGATGAATGACAGAGACAGAGAAACTATTCAGGATAAATGAAACCAAGACAACGTTTCCATGCTGGCCTACCACTTTGAATGAAACATCTAATGTAAATACAATGAAGGGTATGCAATCTACAGTAAGAGGGATTCATATAATGTCATTAAACTTCCCAGTAATGTTAGGTGTGACCTGTTAGGTGAGCCTCATCTCCAGTCCTACCCGCACCACCACCTCATCTCCAGTCCTACCTGCACCACCTCCTCTCCCTGCAGGGCCTCCACCTGTTTGGGTCGTCTCTGTCTCTCACTGTTCCCATGTCCCAGCTTCCCATAGTCCCCATCACCCCAGCTGAACACCTCCCCCGTCTCCGTCAGGGCCAGGGAGTGGCCGTCAGAACCGCAAGAGGTCACCAGCTGGGTCACCACGTAGCCTGGGGGGGGGGGGTCAACAAGGGGGACAGAGGGGTCAAAGGTGTCCAAGGTTAGAGATCAACCTGAGATAAAGATGTTACCTTGTAAGGCTGAGATGACTGTGGGGGTATATAGGTCATCAGAGTTGCCCTGGCCCAGTCTCCCATAGCTACCCTCTCCTACAGCCAGCACTGTACCGTTAGCCTGTACCAGGAATGTACAGTTCTGCCCACACACAACCTGCAGAGAGTAGAGTATCACAGGTCAAAAACAGAGACACTTTGGGCTCAAAATGTAAGAAGTCTAAGAACTATCCAGAGCTGCCTAATCAGAAATGCTCACTACGTGTGCTGTAATGAACGTGACCCTGGTGCATTAGTAGGTTATGAACTCTACCTGATGTGTCTGGGACAGAGACGGGGCGATAGTAGGCACCATCAGGTTGGTCCCTGCGTCTGCCAGCTGTCCGTGACGCCCGTTGCCCCACAGAAACACCTGACTCTTCCCTCCCTGCTGCCAGTCCTGTCAAATACGGTAGGAGGAGGTGGGAAAGCCTGTTAAAGTAGCTTCAAGTAGTCTGGTTTCAGATCGCTTTGTCCCGTCTTTCTAACAATGACCAAAACAGTTGGCAAGACGGCATTATTGACACCTTCAAAATGACTAATAAAGGACAGGATATCTTTATGGGAACAGTCATTTCTAACACTGAACAGTGTGAACAATAGCTAGTGATACAGCTATCTGAACATGAAGTGATGGAGCTGTGTCATGAGGCTGGCCTGGCCCAGGGAGTGGGCTCCCAGAGCTGCTGAGGGTATGTCAAGTGATACAGTAATGACATTAAGACAATAGGATATATGGTTTTACAGACAGAAATCTTACCTCAGGAGATATGGCCTGCATCAGAAATGGCACCCTATTCCCAATATAGTGGACTTCTTTTGACCTGAGCCCTATGTAGGCCCTGGTCAATAGTAGTGCACTATATAGTGAATAGAGCCCTATGTAGGGCCCTGGTCAATAGTAGTGCACTATATAGGGCATAGGGTGCCATTTGGGATGCAGATATGGTATTAGAGACAGAAATCTTACCTCAGGTCTGGTGGTGGCCCAGGACATGAGTTGTTCGTCCATCATGAAGCTCCACTTACTATTGTCCTGAGAAAGAGGAGAGAAGAAAAGAAGAGAAGAAGTAAAGAGAGGTGAAGCAAAGAGAAGAAGAGAAGAAGAGAAGAAAAACGAAGTGAAGCGAAGAAGAGAAGAGAAGAGAAGAAGAGAAAGAGAGAAGAGATGAGAAGAAGAGAAGAGATGAGAAGAAGAGAAGAGATGAGAAGAAGAGAAGAGATGAGAAGAAGAGAAGAGAGAAGAAGAAGAAGAGAAGAGAGAGAAGAGAGATGAGAAGAAGAGAAGAGATGAGAAGAAGAGAAGAGATGAGAAGAAGAGAAGAGAAGAAGAAAAACGAAGTGAAGCGAAGAAGAGAAGTGAAGCGATGAGAAGAAGAGAAGAGATGAGAAGAAGTGAAGAGATGAGAAGAACAGAAGAGATGAGAAGAAGAGAAGAGAAGAGAAGAAGAGAAGAGAAAGAAGAGAGAAGAAGAAGAGAAGAGAAGAGGAGAAGAGAAGAAGAAAAACGAAGTGAAGCGAAGAAGAGAAGAGAAGAGAAGAAGAGATGAGAAGAAGAGAAGAGATGAGAAGAAGAGAAGAGAAGAGAAGAAGAGAAGAGAAGAGGAGAAGAGAAGAAGAAAAACGAAGTGAAGCGAAGAAGAGAAGAGAAGAGATGAGAAGAAGAGAAGAGATGAGAAGAAGAGAAGAGAAGAGAAGAGATGAGAAGAAGAGATGAGGAGAAGAGATGAGAAGAGGAGAAGAGATGAGAAGAAGAGAAGAGATGAGAAGAAGAGAAGAGAAGAGAAGAAGTGAAGAGATGAGAAGAAGTGAAGAGATGAGAAGAACAGAAGAGATGAGAAGAAGAGAAGCGATGAGAAGAAGAGAAGCGAAGAAGTGAATTGACGAGACGAGAGCGCATCAACAAACTGTGTGAGCTGCCATACATCACAGTAAATGGAAAGATGAACAAATAAAAGTACAAGTAAAAAGAAAAAACAGTTGAATGAATACCATAATTGGATGGCAGCTAGCCTGTTTCTCCAATAACTCAACCCCACACACTCCCAAGTGCCCTATTCTCTATGCAGTACACACTAATAGGGTTTCATTTCAGACACCATCCTAGTCTGAGGAAGCTACAGGAAGCTTCTCCTTTCTGCTCACCAGGGGCTTGGTGAGTTCTGTGGCTCCTGCCTGCTGGAACTCTGGGACAGTGAAGGATTCTGGGAACGCTGTTCCCCTGGCGATGGCCTCTGCGCTCTTCACAGTGGTGGAGAAGGTTTGGAGCCAGCTCCACTCCATGGGGCAGGAGTGTGTGTGGTCGAGGCTGGCAGGGTGGTGGTGGGGGGGTCGGCACGGCCGACACAGGTAGTGTTCCAGGGAAAGACCGACGGTCAGAGAGGCCAGACTCTGGAGGAAGGCACTGTGGACCAACTGGTCACCCGCTGTCACGTGACTCTAGAGAGAGAGAGAAACGCAGACACCACACACACAGAGACAGACACACCACACACACAGAGACAGACAGACACCCCACACACACACAGAGACAGACAGACACACCACACACACACAGAGACCCCACACACACAGACAGAGACCCCACACACACAGACAGACACCCCACACACACACAGACACCCCACACACACACACACAGACACCCCACACACACACACACACAGACACCCCACACACACACAGACAGAGACCCCACACACACACAGACAGAGACCCCACACACACACAGACAGAGACCCCACACACACACAGACAGAGACCCCACACACACAGACAGACACCCCACACACACAGACAGACACCCCACACACACACACAGACAGACACCCCACACACACACACAGACAGACACCCCACACACACACACAGACAGACACCCCACACACACAGACACACTAATTAATCCTCAAGATCCAATGAGGTGGAAAAGTACTGTATTAGCCGATGTTCCTTTGGGCTCAATAACCTTGCAGAGAGACGGGACATTTGTCTGTAAATTGGCCTTCAGTTTGTTGAGCACTAGCGAAGGCTGTATTATATCCACCTTCCCTGTAGTAAAACCTGGATACAATTGCAGAAGTTACAACCTCTGGAATGCACCAAAATCACAAGTTGTCATGCTGGGGCCAAACTAACTAACCAAGTAGATAACTAACTAGTTAGATAACTAACTAGTTAGATAACTAACTAAGTAGATAACTAACTAGGTAGATAACTAACTAGGTAGATAACTAAGTAGATAACCAACCAAGTAGATAACTAACCAAGTAGATAACTAACCATGTAGATAACTAACCAAGTAGATAACTAACCAAGTAGATAACTAACCAAGTAGATAACTAACCATGTAGATAACTAACCAAGTAGTAAACTAACCAAGTAGATAACTAACCAAGTAGGTAACTAACCATGTAGATAACTAACCAATTAGATAACTTACCATGTAGATAACTAACCAAGTAGATAACCAAGTAGATAAATAACTAACCAAATAACTAGGTAGATAATTAACCAGGTAGATAATTAACCAAGTAGATATCTAACCAAGTAGATGACTAACCAAGTAGATGACTAACCAAGTAGATGACTAACCAAGTAGATAACTAACTAGGTAGATAACTAACCAAGTAGATAACTAACCAAGTAGATAACTAACCAAGTAGATAACTAACCAAGTAGATAACTAACCAAGTAGATAACTAACCATGTAGATAACTAACCAAGTAGATAACTAACCAAATAACTAGGTAGATAACTAACCAAGTAGATAACTAACCATGTAGATAACTAACCAAGTAGATAACTAACCATGTAGATAACTAACCAAGTAGATAACTAACCAAGTAGATAACTTACCATGTAGATAACTAACCAAGTAGATAACTAACCATGTAGATAACTAACCAAGTAGATAACTAACCAAGTAGATAACTTACCATGTAGATAACTAACCAAGTAGATAACTAACCAAATAACTAGGTAGATAATTAACCAAGTAGATAACTAACCAAGTAGATATCTAACCAAGTAGATAACTAACCAAGTAGATAACTAACTAGGTAGATAACTAACTAGGTAGATAACTAACCATGTAGATAACTAACCAAGTAGATAACTAACCAAGTAGTAAACTAACCAAGTAGATAACTAACCAAGTAGATAACTAACCAAGTAGATAACTAACCATGTAGATAACTAACCAAGTAGATAACTAACCAAGTAGATAACTAACCAAGTAGCTAACTAACCAAATAACTAGGTAGATAACTAACCAAGTAGTAAACTAACCAAGTAGATAACTAACCAAGTAGATAACTAACCAAGTAGATAACTAACCAAGTAGATTACTAACCAAGTAGATTACTAACCAAGTAGATTACTAACCAAGTAGATTACTAACCATGTAGATTACTAACCATGTAGATAACTAACCATGTAGATAACTAACCATGTAGATAACTAACCATGTAGATAACTGACTAACTAGCTGTACTGGACTAACCCTCTCGTAGCTGTACTGTTCCTGCAGCAGTGTGGGAAGTCTCTCCAGGAAGACGGCCATGCAGGGTGCACGGTTCAGACCCAGAATGCCCTGTGTTCTGAGGACGGTGCGGCAGGATGCCAACACGTGGTTCTGGGAGATCCAGTCTGACGTACAGCGGATCAGCAGAGCATCCTGTTGGAGGTGAGGTCAGACATCAGATCCTGTTCATTAAGTATCTTTCTCAGTTTAAAAAGCTGTCCTCTTATCTCCTCCCCTCTCTTTCAACTGCACTGATCTGAAAGAAGTGACCAAGTGAAAGACAGCCTAATGATGATCTCCCACCATACTGTTTCCACCTGTCAAGTCTGTTCCAATCAGTGGAGATGAAGGGGGGAGAGACGAGAACAGACGAGGACAGGACAGATCGTTAAGAGATAGAGCCTGAGGTCTAGTTCAATGAAAGGCATACTGGACTAACCTTTGACCTCCCGGAGCAGGCAGCCACCCCTACATTTGGTATCCAGGTGGTACTGACCACTGAGCCTAGGCCTGTCACCACTGTCTGTAGGATGGAACCATCCTGTAGGAGGGGGGAACCGGGATAAGATTAGAACACATGGCACTGATAACTCCATTATGTTAGCTTTAAGATAATCTTAACTACTGATAACACTGGATATGCAACACAGTGCATTATTAGTAGTGTAGTCCGTCATGCTACAGCTCTCACCTGTAGAGACCAGATGTTGAGTAGTCCTCCTATACCTCCAGACACCAGGGCCAGACCACTTGGGCAGAACGACAGGGTCTTCACCGCTGTGATGTGACCACTCAGTCTGAACACACACTTGGCACTGCCACGCTAGGGAGGCCAAACGCCACATAGATCAGGACACAGTGAATAAAAGAGTAACTGGAATTGAATTGACAAATACAATAGTTATTAGAAGAATCCAAAAAGATAAGAAGAAGAATAGAATAATAGAAAATGAGGAATTTCTGTTCCCCCACAAAGACAACTGACAATATTCTACTTCCCATTTAGGTGTCAAGAGGAAATGAGGGGAAGAAAGGAGACATAACCGAAGCCGCTTATCTCAGTCATAACTGAGCGCTACAGAACACACTGACTGTACTGTACTGACCTTGATGCCACTGTTGTTCTCCTGACTGGATGAGCTGCCCAGGAACTTAGGAACGGACACATTAGTGCCCCCTTGTGGCAGCGTCCACACATTCAGAAGACCATTCTGGCTCCCTCTAAAAACACAGAGGAAATACAGGGAATAACTAAATCTAATGTCTACAGGGACTACATTTGACCCATATACAGAAATGTCGATCAATGTGCATTGTCACCGTCAAATATAGCTAAAAATGTACTAATTACACAGCTCACACTCTCCCCTTATTCCCTGGTACTCACACTCTCCCCTTATTCCCTGGTACTCACACTCTCCCCTTATTCCCTGGTACTCACGCTCTCCCCGTATTCCCTGGTACTCACGCTCTCCCCTTATTCCCTGGTACTCACACTCTCCCCTTATTCCCTGGTACTCACACTCTCCCCTTATTCCCTGGTACTCACACTCTCCCCTTATTCCCTGGTACTCACACTCTCCCCTTATTCCCTGGTACTCACGCTCTCCCCGTATTCCCTGGTACTCACGCTCTCCCCTTATTCCCTGGTACTCACGCTCTCCCCTTATTCCCTGGTACTCACACTCTCCCCGTATTCCCTGGTACTCACGCTCTCCCCTTATTCCCTGGTACTCACGCTCTCCCCGTATTCCCTGGTACTCACACTCTCCCCGTATTCCCTGGTACTCACACTCTCCCCTTATTCCCTGGTACTCACACAGCCATCATAAGGCGTGGTTCGGGACCTCTGCCTGGCAGCGGGCACCACTCTGCCGTGTTGACGGTGCCTGTGTGGAACAGGGAGTGGAGGGTGATCCAGGTGCCTCCCGCCCGCCCCCAGATCTTCACCACCTCAGAGCGGCCCGTGGAGAGGAGGAGGTGACCCGTGGGGTCCCAGCGCAGGATGCTGACACTCTCCTGGAGAGAGGTAGGGGGGATTGCGAGAGAGAGGTAGGGGGGAT
The DNA here is from genome assembly GCF_901001165.1 of Salmo trutta. Taxonomy (NCBI): domain Eukaryota; kingdom Metazoa; phylum Chordata; class Actinopteri; order Salmoniformes; family Salmonidae; genus Salmo; species Salmo trutta. The sequence continues at coordinate 60,287,849 of NC_042971.1, forward strand.
TGCGAGAGAGAGAGAGAGAGAGAGAGAGAGAGAGAGAGAGAGAGAGAGAGAGAGAGAGAGAGAGAGAGAGAGAGATGGGGGAGAGAGAGAGACGTGAGGAGGGCCGGCTACATCAGGTATACGGATAATTCTGAATGAATTTGACAAATGTTTTGCTTGCAATTTTGCTTAGTTTGCTGAATTGAAATAATTTACTGTATTTTCAAGTATTCATTGATGACACGTTGCATCACATTGTTTTGAACTTTTGTTTTAGGACTGATGACCAGCTGAACATTCTACTCAATGTATCCTCATTGGGCGCTGGTGAACATTTGGTCTAGAGTGCCTTCCTATGGCTTGAAAACAAGATGACATTTCTAAAAGCAAATAAACTAAGCAAAAAAAGAAATGTCCCTTTTTCAGGACCCTGTCTTTCAAAGATAATTAGTAAAAATCAAAATAACTTCACAGATCTTCAATGTAAAGGGTTTAAACACCGTTTCCCATGCTTGTTCAATGAACCATAAACAATGAATGAACATGCACCTGTGGAACGGTCGTTAAGACACTAACAGCTTACAGACAGTAGGCAATTAAGGTCACAGTTATGAAAACTTAGAAAGGCCTCTTCAGTGTCCTAATGACACTGAAAAACACCAAAAGAAAGATGCCCAGGGTCCCTGCTCATCTGTGTGAACGTGCCTTAGGCATGCTGCAAGGAGGCATGAGGACTACAGATGTGACCAGGGCAATGAATTGCAATGTCCGTACTATGAGACGCCTAAGACAGCGCTACAGGGAGACAGGACGGACAGCTGATCATCCTTGCAGTGGCAGACCACGTGAACCAACATCTGCACAGGATTGGTACATCCGAACATCACACCTGCGGGACAGGTACAGGATGGCAACAACAACTGCCCGAGTTACACCAGGAACGCACAATCCCTCCATCAGTGCTCAGACTGTCCGCAATAGGCTGAGAGAGGCTGGACTGAGGGCTTGTAAGCCTGTTGTAAGGCAGGTCCTCACCAGACATCACCGGCAACATTGTCATGCTGGAGGGTCATGTCAGGATGAGCCTGCAGGAAGGGTACCACATGAGGGAGGAGGATGTCTTCCCTGTAACGCACAGCGGATGGTCGGATTCGTGTTTATCGTCGAAGGAATGAGTGTTACACCGAGGCCTGTACTCTGGAGCGGGATCGATTTGGAGGTGGAGGGTCTGTCATGGTCTGGGGCGGTGTGTCAGAGCATCATTGGACTGAGCTTGTTGTAATTGCAGGCAATCTCAACGCTGTGCGTTACAGGGAAGACATCCTCCTCCCTCATGTGGTACCCTTCCTGCAGGCTCATCCTGACATGACCCTCCAGCATGACAATGCCACCAGCCATACTGCTCATTCTGTGCGTGATTTCCTGCAATACAGGATTGTCAGTGTTCTGCCATGGCCAGCGAAGAGCCCGGATCTCAATCCCATTGAGCACGTCTGGGACCTGTTGGATCGGAGGGTGAGAGCTAGGGCCATTCCCCCCAGAAATGTCCGGGAACTTGCAGGTGCCTTGGTGGAAGAGTGGGGTAACATCTCACAGCTAGAATTGGCAAATCTGGTGCAGTCCATGAGGAGGAGATGCACTGCAGTACTTAATCCAGCTGGTGGCCACACCAGATACTGACTGTTACTTTTGATTTTGACCCCCCCCCTTCTTCAGGGACACATTATTCCATTTCTGTTAGTCTGTGGAACTTGTTCAGTTTATATCTCAGTTGTTGAATCTTGTTATGTTCATACAAATATTTACACATGTTAAGTTTTCTGAGTTTAATTAGTAGAAACCCCTTTTGTCGTCATTTTGATGTTGCCAGCTAGCTAGCTAGCTAGCTAAGATTGAGAGGAGACCTACAGATTTTAGCTAGCTAATGTTAGCATTGCAGGCTATTTTTGACTAACTTTGCTAGCTAATGACATAGCCAACTGTCTAAAGTAAATTTGACAACATGATAATGATGGCAAAGTTGTTTCCTACTCAATTTGCGCCTAATTTGCAATCGTGTCATATTCCCAAGCCCATATGGTGTAAATTAAACGAAAGAGTCATTAGCCCCCGTTCTACTTTAGGACATGGCTGCAGCGTCTGTAGAACGTTGATAACAATGGTAACGACGTGACCGAGTGGCCTGTAAACGACTATACAATTACATGGGTGTAAAAGTCTGTGTTGACTTACAGGGAAGGCGGACAGTAGTAGGGGCTGTTCAGTCTCGTAGGATCCAGCGGTAGCCAGTAGGATCTTCCCATCGGGGTAACCCACAGCAAAGGGCTTGTCCACACTGTGCCACACGACACACTGAGGAGCTGGGAGGGGAGCGAGAGGAGCAAGATATCACACAGCAAGCAGTCCATGACCACTGAGAACACTACTTATTGACCAATTTGTCATAAACAAAGCCATTTCTGACTTAATGGCAACTTGGCTTGTTGTGGCTGCTGGCAGCTATATTTGACCACTTGCTTCCTCTATATAATAATAATTAAAAATAGCCACTTAGATCAGCAGTCAGTCAGTATAAATGTAACTCACATTCTTTCCTGTGGCAGCGGGTGAGCTCTGTGCTCTCAATGGTGAAGTCTTCAGTGACCTGCAGCCAGCAGAGGGATCCGTCCAGACGGCCCACCAACAGGCTTTCTGGCTGGGCATCCTTCCCGGCGATGCCCCCCTGGGAGGGGAAGGGGCTGGAGGTCTGCACCCAGGAGAGGGCTGTCACCCAGGACGGCTGGGCCTCCACGTGGCCCTGGGCTCCTGAATGAACCACAACAGAGAGATTATAAATTAATGATAAAGTTTGGGATTATTTTAATTTAAAAAGACCATTGATCAGAATCTCAGATAAGATACATATTTAATGCTTTCAACAGATGAAATGAAGAGCAACGGAAAACCTTTTTTTTTTTGCCAAGCTTTCGGTCACGGTTGACCTTCATCGGAGCATCCGAACATATGAAAACACAGCTGAACGACACACACATTGTTACTACTGTACATACCGTTGACAGTCCAGATGTTGATGATCTTGTTTTGGAAGGCAGCGAGGAGGGTACCTCCAGAGCTCCAGTAGACAGGAGACACCAGGTGAGCTCCACCTGCTGCCTCAGAGCTCCGTCTGTCATCACTGGGGGAGTAGGACAGGATTGGCTTTCAGCTCTACTCCCAACAGCACCACATCTTTCATGTCCTTGTTCCAATACTTTAGAAATGCATCCTTCTTTTCAATCTTGGTTGCATTGGTGGAAGTAATAGGGTGGTAACCTTGTATTGACGTGAGCTGTGCTTACCTCAAGGAAACTAAGAAGGATGCATTTCTGAATTAATGGCCCATACTGTATGTCATGATGATATCGAGTGTGTTCCCTCACCTGATGCTACAGGAATGTGTGCACTGCAGGTCAGCAGTGTTCTGGTTGACGTCCCACAGTCTGACTGTCCCGTCCTGAGCTCCAGTGGCCAACAGACCCTGCTCATTGTTCCAAGTACAGCTAGTCACCTACAACAACAACAACTGTGTCAACATCAGTATCCAACAAACAGGAACTGATCATAGGAACCTCATTAGTAAGCGTCACTTTCACAAGGGCTTTTTCAATGTCTTTCCTCTCTCGTCAAACCCCATTGGAAGAGATGGTCCAAAGGTCCCTCCCCTCGGACCGTCTCCTTCAATGCGTTTTGAGAAGGATGTGAGGAGAGAGGATATGAATATTCGAGCCTAAGTATCTTTGTCCCGTACCCTGCCGTGATGTCCCTCTAGCTTCTTCAGAGGACACTTTCTCAGGTCTCCAGCCATGTCGCTATAGGTCTGAGGCCGGATGGGGTTGTCCCTCTCCGAGGCTGCCAGGGCCTGGACCAGCTGCTGGGCTGCCCACTGACGGTGTTTACTGGTCAGCCTGGCAGACAGGGCACAGGCTGCCAGGGCGTTGGCCAGCTCCAGAGGGCCCACTCTCGCCCCCACCTGGGGAGGTGGTACTGCAGCAGACGGGCTACCAGCATCTGGACCTGGACCAATCGGGGGAAACACAACAGCCGTCATGAGGTAGCACCAACCAATCAAACCTCTCTATAGGGTTGTGTCCAGTAGGGGGGAAATGCTACAGAGTGCAATGTGGATGTACTACCTGAAAAATATGTACCTTACCAAACACAACAACTTATTCTGTGACTTTGGCATAAAAAGTACCTTCCTCTCACCTTTAGACTCGTGCTGCTCGGTAACGGTTCTGTCTGGAGAATAGCGGTAGCGGATGCCCTTCTCTGTGAGCAGGGAGACCAGACTCTGTGTGACCAGGAAGGTGGGAGGTGTGAGGGGTGTGACATCTTGTTGTGGTGCCCTCTTTAGGGTGGACGTCAGACGAACTCTCTGTGCAGGATCACTGATGGCACCAAGGTTCATTCCTGTGGCAGCTGCCATCAGATCCTACACCGGACCAAGGGGTGACATTAGTGTAAGTAGAGAAAGATTAGTTACAAGAGCACCATATATTCCACAGACGGTGATGGAAAAATGTGGACACCAAGGTTGGGGTCAATTCCAGAAGAAAACCGAAATTCCATATCCTGCCGACTACGCCAAATGTAAGACATGCTGGAGACAATTAAAATTGGAGTTGAAATTTGAAGTTTACTTCCTGAATTGAAATGGAATTACCCCAACCTTGGTAGACAGTCTAAGACATATGGAGCCAGTCAGAGTACAGACTCACACACCTGAGTGCAGATGTCCACCAGCTCCCTGTATGCTGTGGGGCTGTGTGAGACCAGGCTGCCTATAGCTGAGCTAAGGAAGGAGAGGAAGGCAGAGCTGCTTCTCTCTGTAGCCCCACCACAGCCTCTGCTACCCCCTGCTACCCCTTGCTGGTCAACACTGGTATGGACCCGGCCTGCCGCCGCCAGGCACATCAGACGCACCAGGATACGGATGTCTGCCAGGCCCAAGCCCTCCAGACCACTAGAGGCACTGCACACTGACACACTGGGCAAGAGAGGGAGAGAAGTATAAAGATCTGTTACTGTAGTGTTCTTCAGTAACAGATCACAGCCCTGCAGTGTTCTACAGTAACATAGTACAGCCCTGTAGTGTTCTACAGTAACAGATCACAGCCCTGCAGTGTTCTACAGGTAACAGATCACAGCCCTGTAGTGTTCTACAGTAACAGGTCACAGCCCTGCAGTGTTCTACAGGTAACAGATCACAGCCCTGTAGTGTTCTACAGTAACAGATCACAGCCCTGCAGTGTTCTACAGGTAACAGATCACAGCCCTGCAGTGTTCTACAGTAACAGATCGCAGCCCTGTAGTGTTCTACGGTAACAGATCGGAGCCCTGTAGTGTTCTACAGGTAACATATTACAGCCCTGTAGTGTTCTACAGGTAACATATTGCAGCCCTGTAGAGTTCTACAGTAACATATTGCAGCCCTGTAGAGTTCTACAGTAACATATTACAGCCCTGTAGTGTTCTACAGTAACATATTGCAGCCCTGTAGTGTTCTACAGTAACATATTACAGCCCTGTAGAGTTCTATAGTAACATATTGCAGCCCTGTAGAGTTCTACAGTAACATATTACAGCCCTGTAGAGTTATACAGTAACATATTGCAGCCCTGTAGTGTTCTACAGTAACATATTGCAGCCCTGTAGTGTTCTACAGTAACATATTACAGCCCTGTAGAGTTCTACAGGTAACTGATTACAACCTAGCTGTGTAGTGTTCTAACACTGAGCTATCAACCATAACATAGGATCTGTAACATTTTAAAACCAATTTATCACTAGAACAACGGCACAAGAATTGTTTGATGAAAACTCTGACATTTGGCCTGTCAGAAAAACAATAACAGAAGCTTACAGCTCACTGTTTTCAGACCAATTTAAAAGGTTTCATAAGACTAACAAAACAACGTTGTGGGTGAAATAAGGAAGTTCTCAGTAGCAAATGTGTATTGAAATACCTCATCAGAGGAGGAGCCTGGAATGTAAGCACTGTACAGTGAATGAAATATGTTGTTGATGGACTCTCTGAACATTAAGCTACCCCACATTGTGAGATATCGATCCAATTAAACAAAGCAACCAACCTAGAGGATGTTTGGGAGAGTGCTCTCATCACCATGCTGTATGCCAGTAGTATCTGGGCTGTAGAGGTGACTCTCCTTAGAGCCTGCAGTCTGTCCTGAGGGTCTCTCAGCGATGCAGCCTGCTCCCCCAGAGTCAGAGGGCCGGAGGAACCTAACCCCTTAGTGTCCGTGCTGACCACACCTGTATACCAGAGATGCACAATACATTACAACATCTGTGTGAGCATTTCAACATATTTCACAGAATTTGAGCTGTATGTTTGCATTAGTTTGAAACCTTCCCACGAATTCTCTGATTTCTTTCAGAAATTCCAGTTGAGGAATTGTAGGTTGGAGGATTTCCTTGGAGGTTATTCCCTGTTGATTCCAGAAATTCTCCAACCATGGAGTTTTGGTACAATTTGGGGATTCTGCAACCCTAGTTTGCTGCATAATGCTGTATGTGAAGTACAGTACCTTTCTGGATCATGGACCCGTCAGGGTTACTGGTGCTGTTGACCAGCGCTCCCAGCGGGTCGTTCTCTGTGAAGGGGATGGGGTCTGGCACCAGCTTCTTCTCACTCAGACCCAGAGGCCTCAGCAACACCCCAAAGTCCTCCAGCCCAGTCAGCCGGTCTGGGTCAGAGTCATCTAGCGGGCCCAGCTCCCAGTCTTCTGGGTGGGAGAAGCAGATATCTTCATGAGTCATCTTTTTATTTATTTTAAATGTATTTATTCATATTTTCATTTAACCTTTATTTAAGACCCTTGAGGTTAGAAACCTCTTTTGTGAGGGGGACCTGGATATGATTCACCAGATGATTCACTGTCTCCGAGCACATGGTGATTTTATTATAAGAAAACATTGATTCACTGAGGCATAAGTCCATAATAAGAGGTCAAGGGAGTCACTTAAACATATGATTCACAGAGCAGAAGAAACCGTAACAAATAGAGGGTCAAATCCTTACCATCGGAAGTGCTGTCCAGTCGTCCAATTAAATCAGAAGCAAGCCCTTTCATTCTGAGGAGAGAGGAACAGTATGCCTGGGAGTAACTGACAGACTCAACTGTTGTAGTACTTTTAACAAGCATATACAGTGTTACTATGCAGCTCCAAGGACTATGACAAAGAGCATATGTGTGTGACTCCTGCACAAAAAGGCATTCTTAAGCATAAAGTGTATTTCTTACTCACCGGTCATGTTTGGATCCAATCTCCCCTAGGTTAGCTGCCAGGTACTTCTCTCTACAGGTGCTACAAAGCAGGTAGTAAGGGCTACCGGACCCACACTCCCCTCCGAACCACCCGTCCACGTATGCCCCGGTGGAGCGGTACCCTCGCCGCCCAGCGCTCTGGCCACAGCCCGGGTGATGCCTCTTCATGTGGTTGTTGAACTGCAGAGTCAGGGTGTTACACAGATCACACTGTACCATGTCATGGGGCTGGTGCTCCTCGCCCCCCTGAGGGAAACAACAACCATATCAACTGGACCGAACCAGGGTTGGGATCAATTCAACTTTTACAGTTACCTGCCTGAAATTGACTGATTTGAAATGGAATTGATTCCAACCCTGGCCTAAACCTTTTTTTCTAGTCCTATCCTACTGTTTGCTCTTTTTAACGAAGGCCGTTGGGCGGCCAAAACGTCATGTTTTTAACCTAAACGTCATGTTGTTAACCTAAACGTCATGTTGTTAACCTAAACGTCATGTTGTTAACCTAAACGTCATGTTGTTAACCTAAACGTCATGTTTATAACCTAAACGTCATGTTGTTAACCTAAACGTCATGTTGTTAACCTAAACGTCATGTTGTTAACCTAAACGTCATGTTGTTAACCTAAACGTCATGTTGTTAACCTAAACGTCATGTCTTTAACCTAAACGTCATGTCTTTAACCTAAACGTCATGTCTTTAACCTAAACGTCATGTTGTTAACCTAAACGTCATGTCGTTAACCTAAACGTCATGTCTTTAACCTAAACGTCATGTCGTTAACCTAAACGTCATGTCGTTAACCTAAACGTCATGTCGTTAACCTAAACGTCATGTTGTTAACCTAAACGTCATGTTGTTAACCTAAACGTCATGTTGTTAACCTAAACGTCATGTTGTTAACCTAAACGTCATGTCTTTAACCTAAACGTCATGTCTTTAACCTAAACGTCATGTCTTTAACCTAAACGTCATGTCTTTAACCTAAACGTCATGTCGTTAACCTAAACGTCATGTTGTTAACCTAAACGTCATGTCTTTAACCTAAACGTCATGTTGTTAACCTAAACGTCATGTTGTTAACCTAAACATCATGTCTTTAACCTAAACGTCATGTTTAGGTTCCCGGATCTGTGATTGTGATGTAGTACCTCGACCATCCAGAGGGTGTCTCTCTCCGAGCTGATGAACTCTCTAAACTGTAGCTCCTCGTAGGGCTCTTCATGGTAGGGGTCATCCATGTACCCCAACTCTGACTCCTCCTCAGCAGCGAAGGGGTGCGTCTCTGCCCGCTCCGGCCACTCAGACACCCCTGGGTCCTGCCTGTACAGCGGTGGGATGGGGTTGGGGGATGGAGAGTCTGGATGAAGAAAGGATAGTGGTGTAAAAATAGTAGATTAGCAAGAAGAAAAGAGTAACAATGAACAGTACATGACTGTACTGTTCCCCCTTCTTATCCTCTGGGGGGGGCTTCTTTATTTACACTTAAAAAGACAGATAGCCCCCCCCCAGAGGATAACATATGAAAGACAGATAGCTCCCCAGAGGATAACATGTGAAAGACAGCCCCCCAGAGGATAACATATGAAAGACAGATAGCCCCCCCCAGAGGATAACATGTGAAGGACAGATAGCCCCCCAGAGGATAACATGTGAAAGACAGATAGCCCCCCAGAGGATAACATGTGAAAGACAGATAGCCCCCCCAGAGGATAACATGTGAAGGACAGATAGCTGCCCAGAGAATAACATATGAAAGACAGATAGCCCCCCAGAGGATAACATGTGAAAGACAGATAGCCCCCCAGAGGATAACATGTGAAAGACAGATAGCCCCCCCAGAGGATAACATGTGAAAGACAGATAGCCCCCCCAGAGGATAACATGTGAAAGACAGATAGCCCCCCAGAGGATAACATGTGAAGGACAGATAGCTGCCCAGAGGATAACATATGAAAGACAGATAGCCCCCCCAGAGGATAACATGTGAAAGACAGATAGCTGCCCAGAGGATAACATATGAAAGACAGATGACAGATAGCCCCCCAGAGGATAACATGTGAAGGACAGATAGCCCCCCCCAGAGGATAACATACAGTTGAAGTCGGAAGTTTACATACACTTAGGTTGGAGTCATTAAAACTCATTTTTCAACCACTCATCAAATGTATTGTTAACAAACTATAGTTTTGGCAAGTAGGTTAGGACATCTACTTTGTGCATGACACAAGTCATTTTCCAACAATTGTTTACAGACAGATTATTTCACTTGATCACAAATCCAGTGGGTCAGAAGTTTACATACACTAAGTTGACTGTGCCTTTAAACAGCTTGAAAAATTTAAGAAAATTATGTCATGGCTTTAGAAGCTTCTGATAGGCTAATTTACATAATTTGAGTCAATTGGAGGTGTACCTGTGGATGTATTTTAAGGCCTACCTTCAAACTCAGCAATTATCCATACCTCTGAACGTACCACGTTCATCTGTACAAACAATAGTACGCAAGTATAAACACCATGGGACCACGCAGCCGTCGTTCTGCCCCTGAACAAGGCAGTTAGCCCACTGTTCCTAGGCCGTCATTGAAAATAAGAATTTCTTCATAACTGACTTGCCTAGTTAAATAAAGGTAAAAGAATAAAATACAGCTCAGGAAGGAGACGCGTTCTGTCTCCTGGAGATGAACATACTTTGGTGCGAAAAGTGCAAATCAATCCCAGAACAACAGCAAAGGACCTTGTGAAGATACTGGAGGAAACAGGTACAAAAGTATCTATATCCACAGTAAAACGAGTCCTATATCGACATAACCTGAAAGGCCGCTCAGCAAGGAAGAAGCCACTGCTCCAAAACCGCCATAAAAAAGCCAGACTGTGGTTTGCAACTGCACATGGGGACAAAGATCGTACTTTTTGGAGAAATGTCCTCTGGTCTGATGAAACAAAAATAGAACTGTTTGGCAATAATGACCATCGTTATGTTTGGAGGAAAAAGGGGGACGCTTGCAAGCCGAAGAACACCATCCCAACCGCGAAGCACGGGGCTGGCAGCATCATGTTGTGGGGGTGCTTTGCTGCAGGAGGGACTGGTGCACCTCACAAAATAGATGGTATCATGAGGCAGGAAAATTATGTGGATATATTGAAGCAACATCTCAAGACATCAGTCAGGAAGTTAAAGCTTGGTCGCAAATGGGTCTTCCAAATGGACAATGACCCCAAGCATACCTCCAAAGTTGTGGCAAAATGGCTTAAGGACAACAAAGTCAAGGTATTGGAGTGGCCATCACAAAGCCCTGACCTCAATCCAATAGAAAACTTGTGGGCAGAACTGTAAAAGCACGTGTGAGCAAGGAGGCCTACAAACCTGACTCAGTTACACCAGCTCTGTCAGGAGGAATGGGCCAAAATTCACCCAACTTATTGTGGGAAGCTTGTTGAAGGCTACCCAAAACATTTGACCCAAGTTAAACAATTTAAAGGCAATGCTACCCAAATACTAATTGAGTGTATGTAAACTTCTGAACCACTGGGAATGTGTTGAAAGAAATAAAAGCTGAAATAAATAATTCTCTCTAATATTATTCTGACATTTCACATTCTGAAAATAAAGTGGTGATCCTAACTGACGTAAGACAGGGAATTTTTACTAGGATTAAATGTCAGGAATTGTGAAAAACTGAGTTTAAATGTATTTGGCTAAGGTGAATGTAAACTTCCGACTTCAATTGTATGTGACTCTTTTCAGGAAACTAGGCGTATGTTGCTACTTCACAGGAGAGACCTTTGAACTGAAACTTGTTTTTTATGCGTTGTGGAACGTGAACTTTCATGTGCCTTAATAACAAACTTGTATGCCATCTGTAAATACAAACAACATTGTTAAATTATGAGCCTAGTTGGTTTAGCCACGGAAAAAGCGAGAAACCTTCCCGCTAGTCATGATTGGTTAAGATAATGTGTGGGCTGGACATGCCGGGAGATGAGTTCAGATTGGTCTGAACTTCTGTCTATAACATGAGCTAATCAGTATGTGTCGGTAATAATTTCTAATGCAGCTTTTTTGAAAGATATCACGTAGTAGAACTGCATAAGTATTGCTCTCCACTTTCTGGAAGACCGAGTTTTGAAATCAGTAGAGTTAGAGTATGATAGCTAAGGAGATGGAGAAAATTCTGGTGTTTGATTGCGAATATGCAGACGGAGTCGAAAAGAGAACACAGAAGGCTCCGGATTACATCTTCAAACTAAGGGCAACCATGGCATCCGTGACAGAGAGGGAGAAGCGTCCATCCGTGTATACGGGTAAGAGAGTCTAACTAGCTACATTTTCAGATATTACACGTTTCTCATTTTGTCAGAAAGTAGTTTACCTTTCAAGTTAAAGTGTACTGTTAGCTAGCATGCTAACGTTAGCTGGCTGGCTAGCTAACGTTACATGAATGATCTGTGTAGTAATATTATTTGTCTCTCAGAGCCATTTGCATTGCTAGTTATAGCCTAATGTTAGCTAGCTAACATTGACCCTGGTTGGTTAGCTTCCTGCAGATTCATGCAGGCTAGTAACGTTATGAGTTTATGGTTCATTGTTTAGCTAGCTAGCAACATGTAAACAAAAGTCTCCACTATGCAAGTAACTATTTCAATAGAATGTTTATGATGTCACTGCGACAACTGTCTATAGACGTAGCTGGTAAATTCGCTCTGGCTATCTGCTCCGATTTCAGAGCACTCTCGTCTGAGGGTGCCAGAGCACAGAATAACTGACGAATTTACGAATGCTCAACACCCGTTGAATATGGCCGGTGTCAGTAAACTTTGGCCAAAAAATTTGTAATTATATTGTTGCCAGCAGCACAGTTGCAGTCACCAATGCTCTGGATAACATAAAAACAGCCTTACCAGCTCTGCTGGGACTAGTAAAATGGTCAGTTCTCTAATTTGTGTCTGGAAGTAACTAGCAAGCTAGTCAACGTTAGCTAGTCAGCTTGGGTGCTTGACTGCTGTTAGGTCAGAACGCTCGGATCAAACCTACTTTTCGGGCCAGAGCGTCCAGTGAGTGCTCCGAGAGCGAAACGCTCTGAATTTACGAACGGCCAATCTGACAACGCTCTTAGTTTACTAATGCCCAGAGCGCACTTTGGCACTCCAGATTAAATTTACGAACACACCCGTAGTATAAACCAGGCTTTAGTCTTAAAATCTTTGGATGTTTAGTACATAGCCTCACATATGAATCCTTAAAGAGGATAACGTATGAAAGCATTGTACTGCACTTTGCTTAATGCCCCTCAATCCACACAGAATCCTTTCCTAACACCAGCAAGGCAGAGTTGTCTGCATACAGCAGGAGTTTACATTTCACCGCTGCTGGAATTTCATTTACATGTAACAGGAACAGTAGAGGTCCTAGTATGAGCCCAGAGGGACACCACATGATATCCCCTTAGTCTCAGATAGAATCCAATCAATGTCACAGACAGAGAGCTTCAGGTCAGCTACCCAAATATCTTCCTGTTGGAGGTTGTGCTGACCTGCTCTCCTAAAGGATGTTCTGTGCCCCAAGCTGGAGCGCTGGCGTCTGGCCGGGGGAGGCCTGTTCCTGGTCAGGTGGACATCTAGGAAGTTCTCCCTCTCCACCAGGTCTAGGCCCGCCAGCAGACTGCAACACAATAACATAACAGTAACTAATCTTCCAACTCAACCAAGCCAACACAATCTTTGTTTCTGTGAATAATCTATTGATCTCAATCTCTTGAACTGATTTACGTCTTTAATTTTTCTTGAAACAATTATATTGAATTTATGGCTGATTAATCGACACAGCTCTACTACCCTTAATAACTCATAGCTGATTAATCAACACAGCTACTACTACCCTTAATAACTCATAGCTGATTAATCAACACAGCTACTACTACCCTTAATAACTCATAGCTGATTAATCAACACAGCTACTACTACCCATAATAACTCATAGCTGATTAATCAACACAGCTACTACTACCCTTAATAACTCATAGCTGATTAATCAACACAGCTACTACTACCCTTAATAACTCATAGCTGATTAATCAACACAGCTACTACTACCCTTAATAACTCATAGCTGATTAATCAACACAGCTACTACTACCCTTAATAACTCATAGCTGATTAATCAACACAGCTACTACTACCCTTAATAACTCATAGCTGATTAATCAACACAGCTACTACTACCCTTAATAACTCATAGCTGATTAATCAACACAGCTACTACTACCCTTAATAACTCATAGCTGATTAATCAACACAGCTACTACTACCCTTAATAACTCAATTGATAAAAAAAAAAGAAAACAAAAAGGTTGTTTCTGTGTCTGACCTTTCGTTGGGTTCGCTGGTGGGGGCCTCGGGGCACTGTACAGTCTCCGGTCCGTCAGGGGAGGGGGTTTCAGTGGTGGAGGCTCCTGCTGGCTGGCTCTCCATCTGCAGCTCCTCAGTCAGGGGGTGCTCCAACATCCAGCTAGCCAGCACCTCGATGGTCCGCGAGTCTACCTCACCAGCCACACCTGGGGTCAAAGGTCAAGGAGAGGTAAGAGATCAAGTCCAAGTGAGGGGACGCAGGCCCTTTTTTTAAAAGGGGGGATATTGCATAAAGGCAATGACAATAGAAGTCAAAGTCAATCATTTGAAAGGGACACATTATACAGAGTGTTAGATTGGAAAGTTTGTGATATAAGTACATTCAATCCAAACTAATGTCGGGAAGAAGGACGACAGCACTAGCGAAGGAGTAAAGAAGTCAAACAAAAAGTGTGAGAAACGGAGAGTGAGGGTCCTATTGAATCTAATTCAACGGCTAGGTTTATTGGATAAGTATAAAATAGAATTTGTATTGAAAACATGCACGTGCGGATTCATGTGCTTAACCAAACAGTGGTGTTTACAATTAACCTGAACTGTATATGAATCAATATCAATATCTAAAATGCTTTCCCATTATACAGTAAAAGTAGATAAAGTAGTCCAGAAACCTGGTTAACAGGGCTTAATTGAGAGGAGCCAGACAGATTTGAGTGGGGTACAGTATGCCAAGGAGAGGGAAGAGAAAATTACCAGTTGTATAACCATGAGCCAATCATTTCACATATTTGCTGGCTGGTTTGAAAAAGTTAAATTCATGAATCACGATATATAATTTTTTGATTATAATCTAATGAAAAAAATGCCTAACAACATCTACGTCTATTGTAAATCAGGAGTTGGAACCAGTTCAGGGAACAAAATCAAAAACCAGAAAATAACAACATTTTTAGAGGAACGGAATCAGAACTGGGAATGAAAGTTATCTATACTGTTCTGGAACAGAACCGTTTTTTTTTTAAAGCATGGGAACCGGTTAATAACGTTATTTTATGTTTTAGGATTTCTTTTCCAGTCCACAAAAAAAAGCAACAAAGTGCCTATGCAAAGCCTTCACTCTGTCACTCAGAAACTTCTTCCAGTGTCTGCCTGCCAGCTGAAAATCTTTGCCAGTGTGTGTGTGCGTGTGTAGGTTACCTGCCCCTCAAAAATTAGAGAGATTTTTTAGTAGAGAAGAACGGAATTAACTTTCTCAATGCTAATTAATGATACTATAGTTATCACGTTTCACATTGGATTTATTAACTACAAAAAGGTAAGAAGTGTTTTAATTCTGGTGCCGCTCTGCACACACAAGCTTGTTAGCTAGCTACAGAAACTCTTGTCCAACATTAAGCCAACTCTCGGGAGTTGAAAGACATTTTAAAGTTCCTCCATAGAAGTCGCTCCTCCATAGGTGTAATTCTGCGGGCCTAATTCATATAATGCATGTCATAACAAGATGCCCAGCGCTTCAAGCGAAGCCTTCTCCTCCAACCTCTCTCCCCACCAGAAAAAAGTTCAGTCGCATCTCGTGCCCTACACTTGTCTGTCCATCACGCATGTAAACAACTATAGCTTGCCCGCCCCATAGCAAGCTGCTCTATCCGCACTGATTGGTGAAGTAATTTAACGTCAAGCTAAATGTAAAAAAAAAAACATAGATTTCTGAGGTTTAAAACCCCCCGATATAAACTAACTTTCTTTGGGTTGAACCGGTTCAGAATGTTATTTTCCTTGTCAGAACAGTGGAATGGAATTAATAAAATAATGGTTATTTTCAGAACGAAACGATTGGAAAATAATTTTGGTTCCAACCCCTGATTGTAAAAATACTAGTGTCTATACTACGACACGTTTCGATAGACCGCATGCAAAGAGGAAAGACATAGGAGTAGGCCTAAAAGAAAGAAACCCAGACCCCTCTGGAAAAGCAGGAAGTAGTCTACAACACAGAAAGCGGATGGAGCACAGTTACACACCACACTAAACACACAGAGCGCAGCGACAGCAATACCTGCTGCCTCCATGGCCTTGTAGATATGTCTCATAGAGAAGCCCATTTCTAGTAAGCGGACTGGGACAAACATTTGAGGCCGTTCTAGAAATTGAGGAGAAAAAAAGGTAAAAGAAAAACAAGCCAACAAATCTGTCATCGACAGTAAAATGTTTGACATGTCATCATACAATGAAGGCAACGACAACTTCCTATCGGGCTGAAATGCAAAAGTATTTCAGTGGTAATATATTGTAAATAAGTTATTTCTGTTTTTTATTTTGAATACATTTGCAAAGATGTATAAAAACCTGGTTTTGCTTTGTCATTATGGGGTATTGTGTGTAGATTTATGAGGGGAAAAAAATATTTAATCAATTTTAGAATAAGGCTGTAAAGTAACAAAATGTGGAAAAAGGGAAGGGGTCTGAATACTTTCCGAATGCATTGTAAGTACTATTGCAGTAACAGCACTCAAAGTCCTTACAAACAAAAAAAGTTAACTTATTTTACCACAGGAAGTCCCTATATTGATTTGCAGATCAGTGTGAACTCATTGAGCAGGCGGCACCTTTCTCAAAACAATTGTCACCATCCTAAAAAATATTTGGTTTTATACAGAAAGAACTGGATGAATTCTCTATGTAGAGGGCTTCCTGCTGTTCTATTTAGGACTGTTCATTTTCAACACAAATTCATGGTTCCATTCAAGCAATGTGAGTAGATGACAAACTGATTTCATGCATACAATCAATCAACTCTTCATATACAAATACACAAACTCTGGTTGTCAAAGCACCCATAACACAAATAACCAGCTGGACAATGAACATTAGCTGGACATGTCATTCAACATGCCATGACATGCAACAGGCAGACATAAAGTTCCCCGTGAGCAAGTATCTATCCTGTCCTGTTATTGACAGAGCGGAGTTGATCTATAGCCTGCTCTCAGATCTGTCTGCGCTGTATAGCCAACTGCTAACATATCTGGGAACAGGCTAGTTGGTCCGTGTTGCTGTGTGACTGGTTCTCTTATTGAATGAGATGGGCAGCACACCATAAAAGGCTGTTTACACATGCAGATCAATTCTGATCTTTTGCCACTAATTGGTCTTTTAACCAATCAGATCAGATCTTTTGCCAATAATTGGGCAAAATATCAGAATTGGGCTGCCTGTCTAAACGCAGCCAAATTGCCTTCAATCTTCCATGTATTTCTCTACAAGCGTTTTTCTTACCACGGCTCCTGGCCTGAGTATTAGCGCAGGGCTCCATGAAGCTGGTCTGCTGCTCTGTGAAGCCCTCACAGGAAGACGAGGTGGCCAGGCCGAAGCCTGGGCCAGGACCGTGCAACATGGGGGGGTTATTAACCAGGCCAGCCAGGGTAGGGAACCGTGCTAACACCATCCGCCTAGAGGAAGCCAAGCCAACAACACAGTGGTAGTGGGCTGCATTTAGCACAAAGACAGCTGAGATACAGAGGCACCGCTGGTTGTGTGTTAGGACTAGAAGTTCCTGGACAGAGGGAAGGGAGCCCACAGAATGGAGTACAGTGACAATAGAGGCTTCCAATTCTCTTCATAGCCTCATCATCAGAGGTAGAAAACGTTTGTTACATTTAACATGTAGGGCCGATTGCTCCATTGAAAATGTCCAGGAAACCGCCTCATAGAGTTGAACTGTGCTGTAAGTCTGCTTGTCTTTGGGAAGCCAGCAGTTAGATCAGAACCAGGCGGAGTTGCAGCAGAGCTGAAGCCTTGGGAGGGTTAGACAGAGCACAGTCTCATTTCACACACTCACCACCACTCTGAGTCTTCTGTGTCTCAGACGAGCTGCCTACTGATATGGATCTGGAGCAAGAACATCAATAAACCAGGCTGTCAACGGAAAGTGTGTGCCTGCGTGCGTTCGTGTGCGTTCGTGTGTGTGTGTGCGTGTACCCTGAAAAGGACTGAGAACTACTGTGATTCAGACATTAACCTTCATTAATGACTAAACGTATCATAACATAGAAATAAAATGACATAGAAATAGAATCTATGTATGGATCTGTACTCACTGCAGGAGGTTGATGGGGAGGAAGGGGTTAAAGTTCTCCAGGCCATCAGCCTGCAGCGCAGAGAGCAGAGAAGCAGCCAGGTCATTGGTGGAGGACGAGGCAGAGGCTCCGTTTGATTGACCGAAGATGGCGGTGCCCTCTGACCCCGTGCTGTAGAGAGACACAGAGCTGGAAGACTTTGACAACGGCTGGGACGAGGAGTGGTGACCAGGCTCTACAGGGAGAAATTAGAGAAAATTATTTTAAATTATTATTCAGCGGCAGAAACAAGCTGAATTGCAAGAACTTGAATTTTGAACAAGTCTAAAAAACAAGAATTTCGTACCACTCGTTAAGCTTAACCTTTCACACAATAACCCAGAGAGAAATATGAAGCCATATTCGACTGGCCAAAACAGAGGACTATTTTGAACATTACATTTTCTATAACTCAATAATAACAGTACTAGTACCCTTACGGTCTTTGGCTCCTTTGTCCTCCTGCAGTCTGTTGAGAGTTCCTTTGAAGATTAGGACCTGAGCTCTCTCCAGGTCTGACAGGGCAACAGTCTGTTTGATAGGGCAGGGTCGTACAGCCCACTTCACCATGCTCCGCACCATAAACTGTAGTACAGACCTAGGAACACCACCATGGAAATACTGGAATTCAACGACACAGTTATGCTAGATAGTTTTTTAAATGTTTTTAAATAATTGCTTGTTTTTAACTGTATATGTAAATGTCATTTTATTTGGGTATTTGAAAAGCACCATATGAATCATATATATATATATATATATATATATATATATATATACACGTATTATATTATGAATTTGTTTTTGAAAAATAAATTCAAAATCAATCTACCTCATTTCAGCAGCGTTGCTGTCGTCCCCAGCCGGGGCAGGGCTCAAACCAGAGTCCCCTGGCTTAGCCTGGTCAGGGCTGCTACTGGTCAGGAGGGCAGCAGTAGAGGGGTCTTGATGCTTTGGCACCAGCAGCAGGTCAGTAAACTTCCCACAGCTGAGGATGACAGCCAGGGACTTTAAGGCTCCCAGCAGGAGGTAGGAAACCCTTACAGCCCGGAGCTCCAGGGAGAAGACATCTGTCTGGGGCTTGGTCTGATGGGGGGAGGGGGTTGGTAGGGTTGGGGTTGGAGTTGGGGGGCAGGAGGACGAAGTACTACCCTCCTCTGGCTCGTCACAGGACTCTGAGAGAGCTCTAGTTGGGGACGGGTGACTGTTCCTCTCCCTCTCTCCTTCCCTCTCCTCTGTTAGCCCTGTGCCTCGTTCAATGTCATCATCGTCCATCATGACGCGGGTGATGTCTTCATCTAGCCTGCGTTCCAGCACGCTCCGAGGGATGCTCCATCCCTCCTCTTCCTGCTCGGAGGAACAGCTCTTCCTGGTTCTCCCTGCGCCTCCTCCTCGTCCCCGGGACTCCTCCTGCTCCTCCAGGAGGCCAGTCAGGAAGATCAGGTCTAAGAGGACAGAGGGTTTGAGGCCTCGGAATCTGCTGACGTCACACTGGGGCACGTCACAGGGCTCCAAGGAGGAGAGCGGGGTGTCGCTGGGTGACCAAGAATTCAGGAAGCTTTGGTTAGTGGTGAGAGAACCAGGACATGAAACAGATGGAGAGGGGGGGAGGGAATGAAGGAGGGAGGACAAAAAAAGAAGAGAAACAAAAAGAAAGAAAAAGGAAAGGTAAGAAGGGTGAATTAGGTAACCGAGGGAAAGACACATGATTAAAACAGAACAGAAATAAACAGAAAAGAAAGAAAGAAAGAAAGAAAGACATGCACAACAGAACATGATGGAACTGGAGACAGAACAGGATGGAACTGTAGAGAGACAGAACAGGATGGAACTGTAGAGAGACACAACAGGATGGAACTGTAGAGAGACACAACAGGATGGAACTGTAGAGAGACACAACAGGATGGAACTGTAGAGAGACAGAACAGGATGGAACTGTAGAGAGACAGAACAGGATGGAACTGTAGAGAGACACAACAGGATGGAACTGTAGAGAGACAGAACAGGATGGAACTGTAGAGAGACAGAACAGGATGGAACTGTAGAGAGACACAACAGGATGGAACTGTAGAGAGACAGAACAGGATGGAACTGTAGAGAGACACAACAGGATGGAACTGTAGAGAGACAGAACAGGATGGAACTGGAGACAGACAGAACAGGATGGAACTGTAGAGAGACAGAACAGGATGGAACTGTAGAGAGACAGAACAGGATGGAACTGTAGAGAGACAGAACAGGATGGAACTGTAGAGAGACAGAACAGGATGGAACTGTAGAGAGACAGAACAGGATGGAACTGTAGAGAGACAGAACAGGATGGAACTGTAGAGAGACAGAACAGGATGGAACTGTAGAGAGACAGAACAGGATGGAACTGTAGAGAGACAGAACAGGATGGAACTGGAGACAGACAGAACAGGATGGAACTGTAGAGAGACACAACAGGATGGAACTGTAGAGAGACAGAACAGGATGGAACTGTAGAGAGACAGAACAGGATGGAACTGTAGAGAGACAGAACAGGATGGAACTGTAGAGAGACAGAACAGGATGGAACTGTAGAGAGACAGAACAGGATGGAACTGTAGAGAGACAGAACAGGATGGAACTGTAGAGAGACAGAACAGGATGGAACTGTAGAGAGACAGAACAGGATGGAACTGTAGAGAGACACAACAGGATGGAACTGTAGAGAGACAGAACAGGATGGAACTGTAGAGAGACAGAACAGGATGGAACTGTAGAGAGACAGAACAGGATGGAACTGTAGAGAGACAACAACAGGATGGAACTGTAGAGAGACAGAACAGGATGGAACTGTAGAGAGACAGAACAGGATGGAACTGTAGAGAGACAGAACAGGATGGAACTGTAGAGAGACAGAACAGGATGGAACTGTAGAGAGACACAACAGGATGGAACTGTAGAGAGACACAACAGGATGGAACTGTAGAGAGACAGAACAGGATGGAACTGTAGAGAGACAGAACAGGATGGAACTGTAGAGAGACACAACAGGATGGAACTGTAGAGAGACAGAACAGGATGGAACTGTAGAGAGACAGAACAGGATGGAACTGTAGAGAGACAGAACAGGATGGAACTGTAGAGAGACAGAACAGGATGGAACTGTAGAGAGACAGAACAGGATGGAACTGTAGAGAGACAGAACAGGATGGAACTGTAGAGAGACAGAACAGGATGGAACTGTAGAGAGACAGAACAGGATGGAACTGTAGAGAGACAGAACAGGATGGAACTGTAGAGAGACAGAACAGGATGGAACTGTAGAGAGACAGAACAGGATGGAACTGTAGAGAGACAGAACAGGATGGAACTGTAGAGAGACAGAACAGGATGGAACTGTAGAGAGACAGAACAGGATGGAACTGTAGAGAGACAGAACAGGATGGAACTGTAGAGAGACAGAACAGGATGGAACTGTAGAGAGACAGAACAGGATGGAACTGTAGAGAGACAGAACAGGATGGAACTGTAGAGAGACAGAACAGGATGGAACTGTAGAGAGACAGAACAGGATGGAACTGTAGAGAGACAGAACAGGATGGAACTGTAGAGAGACACAACAGGATGGAACTGTAGAGAGACAGCAACAGGATGGAACTGTAGAGAGACAGAACAGGATGGAACTGTAGAGAGACACAACAGGATGGAACTGTAGAGAGACAAAACAGGATGGAACTGTAGAGAGACAGAACAGGATGGAACTGTAGAGAGACAGAACAGGATGGAACTGTAGAGAGACAGAACAGGATGGAACTGTAGAGAGACAGAACAGGATGGAACTGTAGAGAGACAGAACAGGATGGAACTGTAGAGAGACAGAACAGGATGGAACTGTAGAGAGACAGAACAGGATGGAACTGTAGAGAGACAGAACAGGATGGAACTGTAGAGAGACAGAACAGGATGGAACTGTAGAGAGACAGAACAGGATGGAACTGTAGAGAGACAGAACAGGATGGAACTGTAGAGAGACAGAACAGGATGGAACTGTAGAGAGACAGAACAGGATGGAACTGTAGAGAGACAGAACAGGATGGAACTGTAGAGAGACACAACAGGATGGAACTGTAGAGAGACAGAACAGGATGGAACTGTAGAGAGACACAACAGGATGGAACTGTAGAGAGACACAACAGGATGGAACTGTAGAGAGACAGAATAGGATGGAACTGTAGAGAGACAGAACAGGATGGAACTGTAGAGAGACAGAACAGGATGGAACTGTAGAGAGACAGAACAGGATGGAACTGTAGAGAGACACAACAGGATGGAACTGTAGAGAGACAGAACAGGATGGAACTGTAGAGAGACAGAACAGGATGGAACTGTAGAGAGACAGAACAGGATGGAACTGTAGAGAGACAGAACAGGATGGAACTGTAGAGAGACAGAACAGGATGGAACTGTAGAGAGACACAACAGGATGGAACTGTAGAGAGACAGAACAGGATGGAACTGTAGAGAGACAAAACAGGATGGAACTGTAGAGAGACAGAACAGGATGGAACTGTAGAGAGACAAAACAGGATGGAACTGTAGAGAGACAGAACAGGATGGAACTGTAGAGAGACACAACAGGATGGAACTGTAGAGAGACAGAACAGGATGGAACTGTAGAGAGACAGAACAGGATGGAACTGTAGAGAGACAGAACAGGATGGAACTGTAGAGAGACAGAACAGGATGGAACTGTAGAGAGACACAACAGGATGGAACTGTAGAGAGACAGAACAGGATGGAACTGTAGAGAGACACAACAGGATGGAACTGTAGAGAGACAGAACAGGATGGAACTGTAGAGAGACACAACAGGATGGAACTGTAGAGAGACAGAACAGGATGGAACTGTAGAGAGACAGAACAGGATGGAACTGTAGAGAGACACAACAGGATGGAACTGTAGAGAGACAGAACAGGATGGAACTGTAGAGAGACACAACAGGATGGAACTGTAGAGAGACACAACAGGATGGAACTGTAGAGAGACAGAACAGGATGGAACTGTAGAGAGACACAACAGGATGGAACTGTAGAGAGACAGAACAGGATGGGAACTGTAGAGAGACACAACAGGATGGAACTGTAGAGAGACAGAACAGGATGGAACTGTAGAGAGACACAACAGGATGGAACTGTAGAGAGACAGAACAGGATGGAACTGTAGAGAGACACAACAGGATGGAACTGTAGAGAGACACAACAGGATGGAACTGTAGAGAGACAGAACAGGATGGAACTGTAGAGAGACACAACAGGATGGAACTGTAGAGAGACAGAACAGGATGGAACTGTAGAGAGACAGAACAGGATGGAACTGTAGAGAGACAGAACAGGATGGAACTGGAGACAGACAGAACAGGATGGAACTGGAGACAAACAGACAGACAGACAGACAGACAGACAGACAGACAGACAGACAGACAGACAGACAGACAGACAGAGCGAGAGATGAATTAATGATACAGATATTGTAAGATATCTATTGTTGCTTTGCTTTCACAAAAGTCTGGAAATAAACAGCACTGTGCATGAAAACAATTCTCTACAGTTGAGTGTGTGTGTGTGTGTGTGTGTGTGTGTGTGTATAATCTCTACTGTAATACCTGACAGAGAGGTCAGCCTCCTCCCATTGAAGCTTGGCTAGGGGGCTTCCTTCCTTCAGTACCCCCAGCAGGGTGGCCCTTCTCCCACTGGGTTTGTGCAGGCAGAGCCCCCCTGCCCGGAGCCCACTGTCCACTCCTCCGATCAGGGCCAGCACCGGCCACACCTCAGAGCACAAAGCACCCAGCTGGGTCTCAGAGAGGCCTGAGGGTCCCGTCACCAAGTCCCCTGGGTCTACAGTCTCCTCTCCAACACAACTCCCGACCTGCTCCTTGTTCTTCTCCCTTTCATCAATTCCTTTAGGTCTCGGGCCTGCTGGATTTAACAGAAAATCAGATAAAGAAACTCATTGTTGAATAGTGACAGTTACTTTTCATCTTTTTAAGGCTACATTTACATTTTAGTCAGATATAGACTGAAGCAGAACATACAGACTTAAATCTGTGTATTCAACTAAAATAGGTACCACAACCACATCACGATCATAGCATAGTAAAAATGTCTTCAAATCCCACTAGCCTTGCAGACAATGCTGCATAGCTACAGTTAGTTTGAGCCCTTTCTCTATTCTGGGAACGTATTCAGGTGTGTAAATGTGTGACTTGTTTTGGTAATCAGTGGCTGTATTGGAGAGGGAGGGGTTTCATCTCTTTTCTGAGTATATATAACTTCTCAGCCGCCATCCAGCGTACTTCATTCTATATATATATATATTCTATATCTAGAGGACTCCTGATATCTCCAGGAGTGATTATTTGTTGTGGTCTAGTACTGTCTTTTTCCTAGCTAGGACCAACTACTTTAAGTGCTGCCTGTCTTCCCAGTAGTCTACTTTGGTGTATGAACTGATGACTGCTCATCATTTGCAGATAGTTGTTGACACATCAACCAGGATCAAGGGGCAGGGCAATGTGTGACTTGTTTTGGTAACCATTGGCTGTATTGGAGGGGGGAGTGGTTTCACCTCTCCTAGGCAATCAGCAATTAGTACAGGGAGGTGTGCTCTCCTCGTCTGCTAGGCAATTGGCAATTAGTGTTAGTTCTTCATTCTCCACTGGTTTCGCAGTGGCAGCTGTAAGTTCTTCCCGAGTTGTTTGTGGAAGGCTCCACACCACTCTCTCAGTATATTACGTAGTTATTTATAGATTCTCATTGTGCTCTTTTGTAGCTCTGTGTGTTTTCTATACCTGTTCGCACCTCTCCCTGTAGGCTTTACAGACGCTCCTCACCTCTCGGCTGCTACCCTTGTAATTTAGTGTACCCCGCGCGCACATACCATGGAATTCTCAGGTCTCTGGCAGCGCTTGGAACTGCTGATCTGCGATCAAGAACGCAGAGTTCATCTCAGCCTATGCTGCCCTTCAGTCTCTTTACTTGTCCCTGACAGGGATCACCTCAGAACACTGCTACTCCAGCTGCTCTTTCTTCATCTGATTGTTTTCTCCCATAGTCCGAGAGCATCTGGTCGTCGCAGTGGTGGCACAGGTCTACTCATTTCTCCTCAGTGGAGATTTCTTTCTCCCTCACCTGTCCATTTCCTCATTTGAATTCCACATTGTCACGTGTCCACTCACGCTTAACATTGTCATCTATCAACCATCAGGTACCCTGGGAGAGTTCCTTAATGAGATTGACACCTTGATAAGCTAATTTCCTGACGCTGGCTCACCGCTCTTCGTACTTGGCGACTTCAACCTCCCGACATCTGCCTTCGATTAATTTATTTCCACTCCTTGCCTCTTTTGACCTCACCCTTTCCCAATCCCCTCCAACTCAAAAAGCAGGCAATGAGCTTGACATAATCTTTACTAGAGGCTGCTCGCCTACTAATCTCACTGCAACCTCTCTCCAGGTCTCTGTTCTCCTATTAATCTCACTGCAACCCCTCTCCAGGTCTCTGTTCTCCTACTAATCTCACTGCAACCCCTCTCCAGGTCTCTGTTCTCCTACTAATCTCACTGCAACCCCTCTCCAGGTCTCTGTTCTCCTACTAATCTCACTGCAACCCCTCTCCAGGTCTCTGTTCTCCTACTAATCTCACTGCAACCCCTCTCCTGGTCTCAGATCACTACTTTGGTTTCCTTTTCTGTCTCCCTTTCCTCCAACCCTGACCACTCAGCCGCTACCCAGATGGTCATGCGCGGACGCAATCTTCTCTATCTTTCCCCTTCTATCATCTCTCCCTTCTGTCTCCTGATTCTGCCTCTTTGACACTATTCTCCTCATCCCATGATTTGCACTGTCCCCTTTCCTCCAGGTTGGCTCGGGCCTCCCCTCCTGCTCCATGGCTGAGTGACTGATTGCGAGCTTACTGCACAGGGCTGCGGGTAGCTGAGCAAAAATGGAGGGAAGTAAAAATGGAGGAAAACTAAACTTCCAGAGGACCTATTATCCTTTCAGTCCCTTCTCTCTACCTTCTCTTCCTCTGTATCCACTGCTAAAGCCACTTTCTATCACTACATTTCAAGCTTCTGCCTCTAACCATAGGAAACTCTTTTCTACTTTCTCCTCCCACCTTAATCTTCCACCCCCTCCCGACATCCGCTACTCATTCACTCAGCCTACTGAGTCCACTGGTCTCAACTCACACAGAACTACCCTAAGCCTTGACCTCTTTCTCCCCCTCTCTCTTGACTAGTGAGGTCTGGCCTCCAGACAACCTGCCATCCTCCCTTCTCCAGACTATCTCTGGAGACCTTCTCCCATTCCTGAATTCCCTCAACTCCTCCCTGACCACTGGCTGAGTCCCCTCTGACTTCATAATGGCCCGAGTTGCTTCCCTTCTCAAGAAACCAACACTCTAATCATCTGACGTCAACAATTATAGACATGTATCCTTTTCTTTCCAAAACACTTGAGTGTGCTGTCTCTGATCAACTTTCTCATCTCAGAATGATCTTCTTGACCCTAACCAGTAAGGCTTCAAGACGCGTCACTCAACAAAGAATGCTCTTCTCTGTGTCACGGAGGCTCTCCGCACTGCCAAATCTGACTCTCTCTCCTCTGTTCTCATCCTCCTAGATCTATATGTTGCCTTCAACACCGTGAACCATCAGACCCTCCTCTCCACCCTCTCAGGGCTGGGCATCTCAGGCTCTATCAGATCCTCCTCTCCACCCTCTCAGGGCTGGGCGTCTCAGGCTCTGCACACTCCTGTATTGCATCCAACCTAGCAGGTCTCATGGAGAGGATCTGTGTCTGCACCACGTACTCTCACTACTGGTGTCCCCCAGGGCTCGGTTCTAGTCCCTCTTCACTTCTCTCTATACCCCAAGTCAGTCGGCTCCGTCATATCCTCACATGGTCTCTCCTATCATTGCTATGCGGGTGACACTTAAATATTTTTCTCCTGCCGACACCCAGCTTGGATGTCGGCCCACCACATCAAGCTCAACAAGACGGAACTGCTCTTCCTCGGGGGGGGGGGGGGGGGGGAATGCCTGCTCGCTCAAATACCTCTCCATCACAGTTGACAACTCCAGTGTCACCCTCCCAGAGTGCAAAGAACATTGGCGTAACACTGGACAACAACACCCTGTTATTCTCTGCAAACATCAAAGCAGTGACTCGCTCCTGCAGGTTCATGCTCTACAATATCCGTAGAGTATGACCCTACCTCACACAGGAAGTGGCACAGGTCCTAATCCAGGCACTTGTCTTCTCCCGTCTGGACTGCTGGGCTTCCCGCTTGTGCCATCAAACCCTGAAACTGATCCAGAACGCTGCAGCGCTCTTGGTTTTCAACCTTCCCAAGTTCTGTCACCTCGCTCCTGCGCACACTCCACAAAACCAAGACTGTGGTGCTTACCGACAGAACAACGAGAGAAACTGCCCCCCCCCCATCCACCCACCTTCAGACTCAGCTCAAACCCTACACCCCAACCTGAGCATTCCGTTCTGCCACCTCGCTCCTGCGCACTCTCCACAAAACCAAGACTGTGGTGCTTACCGACAGAACGAGAGGAACTGCGCCCCCGTCCCCGTCCCCCCACCTTCAGACTCAGCTCAAACCCTACACCCCAACCTGAGCATTCCGTTCTGCCACCTCAGGTCTCTTGGCACTCAGCCCAGTCCAAGCTCTTCTGTCCTGGCACCCCAATGTTGGAACCAGCTCCCCCTGAAGCTAGGACAGCAAAGTCCCTGTCCATCTCCCCGAAAACATCTGAAACCCTACCTCTTCAAACAGTATCTTAAATAATCCTCCTCATCGCAACCCCCTCCCTCAAATAAAAAAATAACAACCAGCACTTGATTGATACGTTATCGAGGAAAAATGTACTTTCTATGCCGGTGATATGTAGTTGTCCTACCTCGCTATTTTAAGATGAATGCACTAAGTCACTCTGGATAAGAGCGTCTGCTAAATGACTAAAAAGCTAAGTGTGTGCGCCCAGTGGCTGACCATGTTTGATGGTCCCCAGGCCTCCCTCCTTCATGAGCGGTCCTATGAGCTCCAGCCGGCTCTGCATGTGCTGGTTGATGTGTTGTGTCCAGTAGCCGTCACACTGGTGCAGCCTGCGGAGGAGCTGAACCGTGGCCTCCAGCAGTACTGTGGTGCGGGGGGAACACAGTGGTTCACCAGGCAGCAGGTCACTGGGCATGCCTCTCATCTGGAGGTCACACAGCGCCACCTAGGGGTAGAGCACGGTAGTGGTGAGTCCTGCTTTTAGTCCATTGAAAGCAGACTGATAGTATTATGCTTGTAACTTAGTATCTTCAAAATGTTACATAGACATCTACCTTGTATTAAAAGAGCCAATTAAAGACACACACACACACACACACACAGACCTTCTCTCCAGGGTTGCTGCTGTAGAATAACACACAAGGGTACAACTCCGTGGCCTCCACACCTTCAAAAGCCAGCTTAGGCTCCTGTCAACAAGACACAATATTAGGCATGTCCTAATGATATTCCGACGAATATCCTATGCCTGCCAGCAACAAATGTCATGGAAATGGACAATAAAAGTATTATATTGTATCGTAATAATTGCCTTTTAAACTGAATTTAATTGGGTTGAATTCCCTTCCTCCCCAGGATGTAAAGTATACAGACCTTGTTGTTCTTGGCAAAAGAGATGGTCCTAGCCTCCATGTCCAGGATGCAGGTGATGGTGTCTCCCTGAGTGAAGGATGGCAGGGCCCGGCCCAGCTCCCCTCCGTGGTACAGACTACCGCTGTAGGCCCGGTACAGCCACATGTCTGTGGTGGTGCGGTGGTTGTAGTCCCGGATGGGCCAGCGAGACACTCCGATACAGGTGCCCTCGTTCCCTTTGTTCTCCTTGGTGATGTTGAACTGGAGGAGGGTGATGAAGAAGTGGAATTAGGAGGATACAATGTTGCCCGATTTCATGATTTAGGCAACTTAACATATGTTTTAATCATTGTGTATGTCTGACATCATCATTGACATTGTAGTCGAACTGTACAGAATCACTTATCTACAAATCACCTTGCATCCTAAATACTCAGTATGATCAAGATTACCTAGACTAACCTGTGCCCCCGCATATTGACTCAGTACCAGTAACCGGTGTATATAGCCTCGCTATTGTTATTTTACTGCTGCTCTTTAATTATTTGTTACTTAACCAACAACGCTTTAAGAAGTTAAGAAAAAAAGTGTTAAGAACTTGTAAGTAAGCATTTCACTGTAAGGTCTACACCTGTTATATTCTGCGCATCTGACAAATCAAATTTGATTTGATTAGCGATTCTGTGCCTCACCTTGAATCCTAAAATACTACTACTCCGTACGATCAAGATTAGAGATTCTGTGCCTCACCTTGCTCAAATGGATCCTCTCAAACACTGATTATCTAGTACAGTCTACCGTCGATAAAATGCAGCCTGAGGTGATGGAGTGGCAAGGCGGTAGCGACGAGGCCATACCCCTCCCCTCCTGATCCATCTTATATTATCCTGTACATTTTACTCATTAAATAAAGTACTTTAATACCTTCCATATGAAGCAGCCGGAGTTGATGGCTGTGGTGGCGAGGCCGTACCCCTTCCCTCCTGATCCATGAGACAGGACGTTGCCGCTCTCCAACGAGCAGCAGATCAGCTTGTAGGGGTCAAAGGAGAAGTCTCCAATAGGAATAGACTCATCATCACTCCCTGGGTCCTGGAACACAGCATGAACATGTATACCATTTAGCATACGCTTTTATCATAAGTGACTTAAGAGTATAGTAAGTTCATGACCCACGACCTTTTAAGCTACCAACTGGGATACACAGGACCACATTACTCAAACTCAACACCACACCAAGTTCATAAAATGTCCATTATATTGTTACTGTGAATACCCTGTTGGAGCACTCTGCTGTTTTCTCTTGGTTCTTCTTCACAGCTAAAGACTCCTCCCACATACACACTGAGAGAAGTCCAAACAGCTGATCAACAATCTGAAGGGGAGGGAGGGGAAAAGTGGAAGACGAGAAAAAAAAGTTAGTTCCATTCTTTATAACTGGCAGGTACAGACAGACAACAGAATACTCTGTGGTCTCAGACAGACAGACAACAGAGACAGTAGAATACTCTGTGGTCTCAGACAGACAACAGAGACAGTAGAATACTCTGTGGTCTCAGACAGAGACAGTAGAATACTCTGTGGTCTCAGACAGACAACAGACAGTAGAATACTCTGTGGTCTCAGACAGACAACAGAGACAGTAGAATACTCTGTGGTCTCAGACAGACAACAGAGACAGTAGAATACTCTGTGGTCTCAGACAGACAACAGAGACAGTAGAATACTCTGTGGTCTCAGACAAACAGAGACAGTAGAATACTCTGTGGTCTCAGACAGAGACAGTAGAATACTCTGTGGTCTCAGACAAACAGAGACAGTAGAATACTCTGTGGTTTCAGACACAGACAACAGAGACAGTAGAATACTCTGTGGTCTCAGACAGACAGAGACAGTAGAATACTCTGTGGTCTCACCTGTTCAATCTGTGCTGCATCAGAACAGGCCGGTAACAGACCTTCCAGAATGTGGAAGGCTAGCAGTTTGGTTCTCAAGTTCCGGAATCGTGGAGAACCTAATGGAAACGTCACATCTTCATTTCAAGCAGCTGATCAAGTTATATTTGATTAAACATTTTAAAAGGTGATACAAGTGCAGAGACATGACACATCCCCGCAATTTTCCGCAGTGTAAAGAGAAACAAAACGGAGTTGTTGACTGCGTTCAGCCCTTACCCGAAGAGCACTTATGTGAGATGATGGTCATGAGAGGATCGATCCACTTGATGAAGGCAGAAACTCTCTTGGTCACCCTTAGCGACAGGATACGCCTCAGGAATACCAAGAAGTCAGCGAGCTGAGACTCAATGACTCTACTGCTCCGCACCACCTCCATCCCTACAGAGAAATGTAAACTGTGAAGGTTCATCCCACCTGACATTATGTCCACTCCAGCTAACATCTCATACGGGGCCACAACAATGGCGTTAAGGAACAG
Source organism: Salmo trutta (assembly GCF_901001165.1). NCBI lineage: Eukaryota > Metazoa > Chordata > Actinopteri > Salmoniformes > Salmonidae > Salmo > Salmo trutta. The sequence continues at coordinate 60,318,727 of NC_042971.1, forward strand.
TGAATACTTTATTTTACACTCAGAACACACACACATTAAAGTCATAACCGAGCTGTTAGGTTCTCTCCCTTACTGCCCCTCTCCACTAATGAGACTGCCTGCCCCTCTCCACTAATGAGACTGCCTGCCCCTCTCCACTAATGAGACTGCCTGCCCCTCTCCACTAATGAGACTGCCTGCCCCTCTCCACTAATGAGACTGCCTGCCCATCTCCACTAATGAGACTGCCTGCCCCTCTCCACTAATGAGACTGCCTGCCCCTCTCCACTAATGAGACTGCCTGCCCCTCTCCACTAATGAGACTGCCTGCCCCTCTCCACTAATGAGACTGCCTGCCCCTCCCCACTAATGAGACTGCCTGCCCATCTCCACTAATGAGACTGCCTGCCCCTCTCCACTAATGAGACTGCCTGCCCCTCCCCACTAATGAGACTGCCTGCCCATCTCCACTAATGAGACTGCCTGCCCCTCCCCACTAATGAGACTGCCTGCCCCTCCCCACTAATGAGACTGCCTGCCCCTCCCCACTAATGAGACTGCCTGCCCATCTCCACTAATGAGACTGCCTGCCCCTCCCCACTAATGAGACTGCCTGCCCATCTCCACTAATGAGACTGCCTGCCCCTCCCCACTAATGAGACTGCCTGCCCCTCCCCACTAATGAGACTGCCTGCCCATCTCCACTAATGAGACTGCCTGCCCCTCTCCACTAATGAGACTGCCTGCCCCTCCCCACTAATGAGACTGCCTGCCCATCTCCACTAATGAGACTGCCTGCCCCTCCCCACTAATGAGACTGCCTGCCCATCTCCACTAATGAGACTGCCTGCCCCTCCCCACTAATGAGACTGCCTGCCCCTCCCCACTAATGAGTCTGTCTGCCCCGCCCCTCCCCGCTAATGAGACTGTCTGCCCCTCCCCGCTAATGAGACTGTCTGCCCCTCCCCGCTAATGAGACTGTCTGCCCCTCCCGCTAATGAGACAGTCTGCCCCTCCCCGCTAATGAGACTGTCTGCCCCTCCCCGCTAATGAGTCCGTCTGCCCCGCCCCTCCCCACTAATGAGTCCGTCTGCCCCGCCCCTCCCCGCTAATGAGTCCGTCTGCCCCGCCCCTCCCCGCTAATGAGTCCGTCTGCCCGCCCCTCCCCGCTAATGAGTCCGTCTGCCCGCCCCTCCCCGCTAATGAGTCTGTCTGCCCCGCCCCTCCCCACTAATGAGTCCGTCTGCCCCGCCCCTCCCCACTAATGAGTCCGTCTGCCCCGCCCCGCTAATGAGTCCGCCTGCCCGCCCCTCCCCACTAATGAATCTGTCTGCCCCTCCCTGTTAATGAGTCTGTCTGCCCCGCCCCGCTAACGAGTACGCCTGCCCCTCCCCACTAATGAATCTGTCTGCCCCTCCCCACTAATGAATCTGTCTGCCCCTCCCCACTAATGAATCTGCCCGCTCCTCCCCACTAATGAACTAGACAAGGTTACTAACATGTGTGAACTGGATGAAATTGATCAAACAGCAGAGAGAGGGTTCAGTATGTCTGTTTCTCTCTCCCTCTTTCTGTGTTCATGGATTTGTTGCAATCAGGGTTGGGGTCACTTCCATTTCAATTCAGTCAATTTAGGAAAACAATTCAGGAAGTGAACAGAAAGTAAACTGAAAACATTATACAAGGGGGCTTACCCTGTCCTGTTGGTCTCATGACAGGAACACTTATTCATTAGTCATTATTGTACTTATCAATGTTTTGGATGAGAACTCTGTTTCTGTTCCTCTCTCTCCCGTCTGTAGCTTCCGGGTCTGCTGGAATAAGGAACCGAACTACAGCAATCAGGCTGGCTTTGTAGAGCCTGTCCCGAATTGCACGATCATGTGAATGTGTGTATTGGAAGACACCATGTCAGTATCGATGGGGTCATGTAAATGTATTATATTGTGCTATATAGTGTTATGATAAACCGATTGCAAAGGTTAAATTAAGATAATTCATGATATGTTTAGCTGACTGATAAATGTAGGCTTTGATGTTTGTAATGGCTTAATTCATTCATGAGTTTGGTATGATCTGGTGGGAGGGGTTTCCCCTACAAAAGGAGCCTCTCAGATCAAGAGGGTACCTTTTTCATTGAGCTGTTGACGGGGCAGCACTGTTTAGCTGTCCCCATAATGTATACTTTAGTGGCAGTACTGTTTAGCTGTTCCCATAATGTATACTTTAGTGGCAGTACTGTTTAGCTGTCCCCATAATGTAGACTTTAGTGGCAGTACTGTTTAGCTGTCCCCATAATGTAGACTTTAGTGGCAGTACTGTTTAGCTGTCCCCATAATGTATACTTTAGTGCCAGTATTGTTTAGCTGTCCCCTTAATGTATACTTTAGTGCCAGTATTGTTTAGCTGTCCCCATAATGTATACTTTAGTGCCAGTATTGTTTAGCTGTCCCCTTAATGTATACTTTAGTGCCAGTATTGTTTAGCTGTCCCCTTAATGTATACTTTAGTGCCAGTATTGTTTAGCTGTCCCCTTAATGTATACTTTAGTGCCAGTATTGTTTAGCTGTCCCCATAATGTATACTTTAGTGGCAGTACAATTCTTCTTTCAGAATCACTATGTAAATAAACCCTTGCACAGAAGTGCTTTTGCGGCTCTGCCATCGTTATATTAGTAGAGTTCAAGGTTAATATAGGCTTAAGTTTCGGTTCATGTTTTTCAGTTTAGCCTTCTGGACTACTCTACGCGACAAATAGGTAATCTCCCCCCTATGATGTCCATGGAATTTAAAGGCCTAAGTAAAAGTAAGTATTTTCCCCTCTAACGTTGCCTCACCCTCTATCCGAATCCTCTTGGTGGAGGTGTCCTGGTCTGCTTCCTCTGCTGCCGTGTTCTCCAGCGCCTCCTGCTGGTGGACCATGTGTAACAGACTCTGGAGCTGCTCACGCATCACATCCAGCAGGGCCTGAGACACGTCCAGAGGCAGGGAGTCCTCACACAAACTGGGGAAAGAACACACACACACAGAGAGGTGGACTTCAGTTAGGCAGCAGGTAGTCTAGAGGTTAGAGAAGCCAGGTCTGCAACTAGAAGGTCGCTGGTTAAATAAATACATCTGGTGGGATTCTAAGTGTCCTAGATGCCATATCCTGCTGTTGTGCACTAAGCAAGGCAGCTATATAACGATCAGCGATGGCCAGCAGGCCAGCTCGACAGCTCTACTCGGCAGCATTCTCAATTGGCGTCCTAGTTCCTTTCCTCATCCCTGTCGAGTCTACTCACCTAGCAGCGATGGCCAGTATCTGCAGTAGGCGGGCACAGGCCAGTTTTACGGCTCCATTCAGCAGCATGCTTCCTGACACAGAGGCTGCTAGCCAGCGCTGGTTCATCAGAACACACGTGTTGTCTGTCAGCAACGACAGGATCTCCAGGATGCCAGACTTACAGACCACCACCAGATCTACTGGCTGGTAGTGGAAATTCAAGGCAAACACTGTGGCCAACAGCAGGGGCTGGTAGGAGCCTGAGAGAGAGAGGGAGGGAATACAAAAAGGGTTCAAGTCTGGGGACTCTCACTGCTAGCCTGATCTCAGACCTGTTTATGCTGTGGAGACAACTCCTATGATCGAGATGGTAAGACAGCGCAAACATATCTGGGATCAGGCAAGGGGAAATCACTGTCAGGGATGGAGATATGAATGTATGGAAGCAGACCCTGGAGTCATGCTACTGTAGCCAGATCTGTTTGTGCCGTCTTGCCAATGGCCAAAAGAGTTGGCTGTACGGAAACAAACAGATCTTGAACCAGTCTAAAGTAAATGTGTTATATAGTATTTGGACCCCAACCTGTCTGTTCCCTCTCCAGGAGGACCTTCTGTCTCAGGACTCGTACCACCTGCTGGTAGAGGGTGTGGGCAGCAGACTGCAGCTCTCTCTGGGTAAACATAGACGCTGACTGGGTCCCAGACTGGGGACAGAAAGACATCGGTATAACATTAAAATACTACACAATCAACTTGAAATGACTATTGCCACCTGGCAGAGCTAGACCTCAGCAGTTGAGTAGTTAGCACGTGCCAGTGAGTCATCTTATCCTTGTCAGCACACAGTAAAGACTTTTCTAAAGATTTTTCTACATGTGATGGGTCCCCTACCCCTTCCTTAACGCATTGTTCATACCACCAGCATCAACTTTATTTTTTTTATTTAACCTTTATTTAACTTGGCAAGTCAGTTAAGAACAAATTCTTATTTTCAATGACAGCCTACCGGGAACAGCCTTGTTCAGGGGCAGAACAACAGATTTTTACCTTGTCAGCTCAGGGATTCGATCCAGCAACTTTTCGGTTACTGGCCCAACTCTCTAACCACTAGGCTACCTGCCGCCCCAACTTGTTCGTGTTTGCTCAAGTAATTACTATTTACTACTATGGTGGGTGTCCCTGTGCAGTGATGATATATGTTTTCATACCCTACAATACTCATCTCATATGTTCAGTGAGGGAAAAAAGTATTTGATCCCCTGCCGATTTTGTACGTTTGACCACTGACAAAGAAATGATCAGTCTATAATTTTAATGGGAGGTTTATTTGAACAGTGAGAGACAGAATAACAAAAAAAAAATCTGAAAAACGCAGAAAAATGTTATAAATTGATTTGCATTTTAATGAGGGAAATAAGAATTTGACCCCTCTGCAAAACATGACTTAGTACTCGGTGGCAAAACCCTTGTTGGCAATCAGAGGTCAGACGTTTCTTGTAGTTGGCCACCAGCTTTGCACACATCTCAGGAGGGATTTTGTCCCACTCCTCTTTGCAGATCTTCTCCAAGTCATTAAGGTTTCGAGGCTGAAGTTTGGCAACTCGAACCTTCAGCTCCCTCCACAGATTTCTATGGGATTAAGGTCTGGAGACTGGCTAGGCCACTCCAGGACCTTAATGTGCTTCTTCTTGAGCCACTCCTTTGTTGCCTTGGCCGTGTGTTTTGGGTCATTGTCATGCTGGAATACCCATCCACGACCCATTTTCAATGCCCTGGCTGAGGGAAGGAGGTTCTCACCCAAGATTTGACGGTACATGGCCCCGTCCATCGTCCCTTTGATGCGGTGAAGTTGTCCTGTCCCCTTAGCAGAAAAACACCCCCAAAGCATAATGTTTCCACCTCCATGTTTGACGGTGGAGATGATGTTCTTGGGGTCATAGGCATCATTCCTCCTCCTCCAAACACGGCGAGTTGAGTTGATGCCAAAGAGCTCCATTTTGGTCTCATCTGACCACAACACTTTCACCCAGTTGTCCTCTGAGTCATTCAGATGTTCATTGGCAAACTTCAGACGGGCATGTATATGTGCTTTCTTGAGCAGGGGGACCTTGCGGGCGCTGCAGGATTTCAGTCCTTCACAGCGTAGTGTGTTACCAATTATTTTCTTGGTGACTATGGTCCCAGCTGCCTTGAGATCATTGACAAGATCCTCCCGTGTAGTTCTGGGCTGATTCCTCACCATTCTCATGATCATGGCAACTCCACGAGGTGAGATCTTGCATGGAGCCCCAGGCCGAGGGAGATTGACAGTTCTTTTGTGTTTCTTCCACTTGTGAATAATCGCACCAACTGTTGTCACCTTCTCACCAAGCTGCTTGGCGATGGTCTTGTAGCCCATTCCAGCCTTGTGTAGGTCTACAATCTTGTCCCTGACATCCTTGGAGCGCTCTTTGGTCTTGGCCATGGTGGAGAGTTTGGAATCTGATTGATTGATTGCTTCTGTGGACAGGTGTCTTTTATACAGGTAACAAACTGAGATTAGGAGCACTCCCTTTAAGAGTGTGCTCCTAATCTCAGCTCGTTACCTGTATAAAAGACACCTGGGAGCCAGAAATCTTTCTGATTGAGAGGGGGTCAAATACTTATTTCCCTCATTAAAATGCAAATCAATTTATAACATTTTTGACATGCGTTTTTCTGGATTTTTTTGTTGTTATTCTGTCTCTCACTGTTCAAATAAACCTACCATTAAAATTATAGACTGATCATTTCTTTGTCAGTGGGCAAACGTACAAAATCAGCAGGGGATCAAATACTTTTTTCCCTCACTGTATATACTGTACTCCATACCATCTATCACATCTTGCCTATGCCGTTCAGCCATCACTCATTTATATATTTTTACGTACATATTCGTATTCATTCCTTTCCACTTGTGTGTACAAGGTAGTTGTTGTGGAATTGGTAGATTACTTGTTAGATATTACTGCATGGTCGGAACTAGAAGCACAAGCATTTCGCTACACTTGCATTAACACCTGCTAACCATGTGTATGTGACAAATACATTTGATTTGATGATATGTAACTGAATTTACAGTGCAGTGGTTCATCTGGTCTACCTTACAGTGTAGTGGTTCATCTGGTCTAAATTACAGTGTAGTGGTTCATCTGGTCTAATTTACAGTGTAGTGGTTCATCTGGTCTACCTTACAGTGTAGTGGTTCATCTGGTCTACCTTACAGTGTAGTGGTTCATCTGGTCTAACTTACAGTGCAGTGGTTCATCTGGTCTACCTTACAGTGCAGTGGTTCATCTGGTCTAACTTACAGTGTAGTGGTTCATCTGGTCTAATTTACAGTGTAGTGGTTCATCTGGTCTACCTTACAGTGTAGTGGTTCATCTGGTCTAACTTACAGTGCAGTGGTTCATCTGGTCTACCTTACAGTGTAGTGGTTCATCTGGTCTAACTTACAGTGCAGTGGTTCATCTGGTCTAACTTACAGTGCAGTGGTTCATCTGGTCTAACTTACAGTGCAGTGGTTCATCTGGTCTAACTTACAGTGTAGTGGTTCATCTGGTCTAACTTACAGTGTAGTGGTTCATCTGGTCTAACTTACAGTGTAGTGGTTCATTTGGTCGTTGTCTCCAGACTGGCAGCCTGTGATAGGTGTCCCCAGTCCGAAGCAGCCAGACAGGAACTGCAGTTGAACAGATTGTAACAAGCCAGGGAACCGCAGGGGAGGAGAGGAGCCTGAACCACTACTCTTCTCCTCCATCTCAGACAGGAAGGAAGAGATCTGACACAACGCCTCCAGACGGACCTGAGCACAGGAGAAGCATAGAGAAACACAGTGTTTTACTAACATTATTGTAATCCTCCATGTTGAATGAACGGACGACTACGGTTGTTTTGTAACAGAGAATGCGTTCTCAATAAAGGGTTAAAATAAAATAAAAATCTTATATTCAAGTCTTTGATAATGATTCTACAATGCTGCAGTAGGGATAATAGACCCACCACTAGCGCAGTCACTAAAATAACGTATTTAGTTTAGGGCTGGGAATTGCCAGGGACCTTACGATATATAAAAATACTTTGGTACCGATTATGTATTGCGATTCTCACAATTTTATGTTTTTTCGGTACAATACTGCAATTTTATTTATTACAATTTAATTCCAAACATATTGATCACTAAGTCTGCTGCAGAGAAACAAGATAGAGCATGGAGTTTTGATCAGCCAAGGAAATAAGTGCTGAAAACACATTAGCTCGCTATTTAAAAACAAGATGGAAAACAAGCAATGGGATGAGAAATATTGCCGTTTTGGCGCCGGTACAGCCAACTAGCTCTAGCTAACGCTACCTATAGTAGTTTTATTTATTATTTTTGACTAAATGAATACTTGCAGGCAAATATCGATAATAATATCATCCAAAAATAATATTGCGATGTGTAACTGTATCGATTTTTATAAATACTTACCTCTGCCCTCTGCTGTTGTTGGTACATGGCCAGTGTGATGGCCTTGGGGTCTGCCTGGCTGCCTGCCTCTCTCTCCAGTAACGACGAGGGTGGGGTCGGACGGAGCAGGCTCCCACAGAGGAAGTGAAAGACCTGGCTGAGCACGCTGGGCGAGCTGCCCGCCCCGCCCTGGCACATGGAGCTGGTAGTGGGGCTGATGCACTGGCGTAACCGCTCCCACGCATCCTTCATGATGCCCAGGGAACAGAGTGGTAGACCTGAGTCAGGGTCAGAGGACAAGCGGTTATATAGTTGACCTCTCATTCATCAATCAATCAAATGTGGTTATATTATTATTTTATTATTATTATTTTTATTATTTGACAATGCTGGTCATTTATGAACATCTGTGCCACCCCTCATAGCCTGGTTCCTCTCTAGGTTTCTTCCTAAGTTTTGGCCTTTCTAGGGAGTTTTTCCTAGCCACCGTGCTTCTACACCTGCATTGCTTGCTGTTTGGAGTTTTAGGCTGGGTTTCTGTACAGCACTTTGAGATATCTGCTGATGTAAGAAGGGCTATATAAATTGATTTGATTTGATAAAGCACTTTCTACATCATCGGTTGTCACAAAAGTGCTTTACAGAAACCGGGCCTAGACCTCTAATTCCATCTTCTATTGTGTGATATCATTTGGGGATTGCTGTGACGGGTTGTGTGTGTGTGTGTGTGTGTGACTGTGTACTTCCTGGATTGATAGTTAGATCATATTCAGTGAGTCATTTAGTACCCATTCTATTCTTGAAGGAGTTTCTGGACTGGCCTGCAGATGGTTTTCTACTGCCCATGGTGAATCTGCTCTGTTCGGTCTTTGGGCTGAGTAGAGAATCTGTAGATGAAGTTGATTTCCTGTAGAAAGCAGACCAGGTATTTATAGTAGATGAAAAAACAATGAATACCAGGGCTAATGTACTGAAATATACACAAACACACACATATTGACACCAATGCCCAAATCAACAATACGACACACACACACACACCCCCCCTGACTCCTTCCCTCCCATCCACAGACCCACTCACCTGGCTCCAGTGCTCTCCGCCTGCCCTGTCTCTTCACTCTGTTCCTGCCACGCGGGCCGGACCCCCAGGAGGAGAAACACACAGCGGGACACAACCAGGTGGCAGGCTACAGGGAATGACATGCCCTCTTCGGATCCCCTCTGCCGCTCCCAGCCCTGCCTGTTAGGGGGCTCTCTTTCTGGGGTGCCGGGGCTCTCTGTGCTGCTGGGAAGGGTGGAGGTCCCGGAAGACTCGTAGACAGTCTCGTTCTGCTGCAGCTGCATGGCCTCCCGCGTGGCCAGGAAGCACTGGAGGACCTCTATTGGGCAAACAGAGATGGGGAGATTTAGGTGTGAGAGTGTGTGTGTGTGTGTGTACACTACACTTCAAAATCATCATGCGACATACGAAGACCAAAGACATGGCCCAGTTTACCCGGCAGGTACATACTGCTGATGCTGGGTGTGTCCTCCTCTGGCCCCTCCTCCTGGTTGTGTTCTGCAGTCGTGGGGAGGAACTGCCCTCCCTGGTGAGTCCCATGACCTCCACCGTGACCCCCCAGCTCAGGGTCCTGATCTTTCCCCTGGTCCGCCTGTTGCTCCCTACCAGAGGGACCCGGTTCCTGCCGGTCCTGCCCACTGGGACTCTGGAAGGAATAGAAGAGACAGCATGAGACAGTCACATGAGACACAAAATGAGACAGTTCCATATGAGACACAAAATGAGACAGTCGCATGAGACAGCATGAGACAGCCGCATGAGCCAGCATGAGACAGCCGCATGAGACAGCATGAGACAGCCGCATGAGACAGCATGAGACAGCCGCATGAGCCAGCCGCATGAGACAGCCGCATGAGCCAGCCGCATGAGACAGCATGAGACAGCCGCATGAGAGACAGCATGAGACAGCCGCATGAGAGACAGCCGCATGAGACAGCATGAGACAGTCGCATGAGAGACAGCCGCATGAGACAGCCGCATGAGAGACAGCCGCGAGAGACAGCCGCATGAGAGACAGCCGCATGAGAGACAGCCGCATGAGACAGTCGCATGAGAGACAGCATGAGACAGTCGCATGAGAGAGCATGAGACAGTCGCATGAGAGAGCATGAGACAGTCGCATGAGAGACAGCATGAGACAGTCGCATGAGAGACAGCATGACAGTCACATGAGAGACAGCATGAGACAGTCACATGAGACAGTCACATGAGAGACAGCATTAGACAGTCACATGAGAGACAGCATTAGACAGTCACATGAGAGACAGCATGAGACAGTCACATGAGAGACAGCTATAGCTCTTCAGGTTGAATGGAGATATCATTCAGAAAACTGTCTTGACATTAAGTCAAATCAAATGTTAATAGTCACATGCGCCAAATACAACAGGTGTAGTAGACCTTACAGTGAAATGCTTGCTTACAAGCCCCTAACCAATAATGCAGTTAAAAAAAATATGGATAAGAAATAAAAGTAACAAGTAGTTAAAGTGCAGCAGTAAAATAACAAAAATAACAATAGCGAGACTATATACAGGAGGTACCGGTACAGAGTCAATGTGTGGGGGCACCGGTTAGCTGAAGTAATTGACGTAATATGTAGGTAGAGTTATTAAAGTGATTATGCATAGATAACAGAGAGTAGCAGCGGTGTAAAAGGGGGGGGGGGCAATGCAAATAGTCTGGGTAGCCATTTGATTAGATGATCAGGAGTCTTATGGCTTGGGGGTAGAAGCTGTTTAGAAGCCTCTTGGACCCAGACCTGGCACTCCGGTACTGCTAGAACAGTCTATGACTAGGGTAGCTGGAGTCTTATGACCATTGTTAGGGCCTTCCTCTGACACCGCCTGGCATAGAGGTCCTGGATGGCTGGAAGCTTGGCCCCAGTGATGTACTGGGTCGTACACACTACCCTCTGTAGTGCCTTGCGGTCAGAGGCCGAGAAGTTGCCATACCAGGCAGTGATGCAACCAGTCAGGATGCTCTCGATGGTGCTGCTGTAGAACCTTTTGAGGATCTGAGGACCCATGCCAAATATTTTCAGTCTCCTGAGGGGGAATAGGTTTTGTTGTGCCCTCTTCACGACTGTCTTGGTGTGCTTGGATCATGTTAGTTTGTTGGAGATGTGGACGCCAAGGAACTTGAAGCTCTCAACCTGCTCCCCTGCAGCCCCGTCGATGAGAAAAGGGGCTGGCTCGGTCCTCTTTTTCCTGTAGTCCACAATCATCTAATTTATCTTGATCACGTTGAGGGAGAGGTTGTTGTCCTGGCACCACATGACCAGGTCTCTGACCTCCTCCCTTTTGGCTGTCTCATCGTTGATCAGGCCTACCACTGTGGTGTCATCGGCAAACTTAATGATGGTGTTGGAGTCATGCCTGGCCATGCAGTCATGAGTGAACAGGGAGTACAGGAGGGGGCTGAGCACGCACCCCTGATGGGCCCATGTGTTGAGGATCAGCATGGCGGATGTGTTATTACCTACCCTTACCACCTGGGGGCGGCCCGTCAGGAAGTCCAGGATCCAGGTGCAGAGGGAGGTGTTTAGTCCCAGGGTTCTTAGCTTAGTGATGAGCTTTGATGTCACTATGGTGTTGAACGCTGAGCTGCAGTCAATGAACAGCATTCTCACATAGGTGTTCCTTTTGTCCAGGTGGGAAAGGGCAGTGTGGAGTGCAATAGAGATAGCATCATCTGTGGATCTGTTAGGGCGTTATGCAAACTGGAATGGGTCTAGGTTTTCTGGGATAATGGTGTTGATGTGAGCCATGACCAGCCTTTCAAAGCACTTCATGGCTACAGACGTAAGTGCTACGGGTCTGTAGTCATTTAGGCAGGTTACCTTGGTGTTCTTGGGCACAGGGACTATGGTGGTCTGTTTAAAACATGTTGGTATTACAGACTCGGACAGGGAGAGGTTGAAAATGTCAGTGAAGACACTTGCCAGTTGGTCAGCGCATGCTCGCAGTACACGTCCTGATAATCCGTCTGCCCCTGCGGCCTTGTGAATGTTGACCTGTTTGAAGGTCTTAGTCACATCGGCTTCGGAGAGCGTGATCACACAGTCTTCCGGGAACAGCTGATGCTCTCATGCATGTTTCAGTGTTATTTGCCTCGAAGCGAGCATAGAAGTGATTTAGCTCATCTGGTAGGCTCATGTCACTGGGCAGCTCTCGGCTGTGCTTCCCTTTGTAGTCTGTAATGGTTTGCAAGCCCTGCCACATCCGACGAGCGTCGGAGCCGGTGTAGTACGATTCGATCTTAGTCCTGTATTGACACTTTGCCTGTTTGATGGTTCTTAGGCGGGATTTCTTATAAGCTTCCGGGTTAGAGTCCCGCTCCTTGAAAGCGGCAGCTCTAGCCTTTAGCTCAGTGCGGATGTTGCCTGTAATCCATAGCTTCTGGTTGGGGTACGTACGGTCACTGTGGGGACGACGTGATCGATGCACTTATTGATGAAGCCAATGACTGATGTGATGTACTCCTCAATGCCATAGGAAGAATCCCGGCTAACAGTCCTACACATCTGTCCAGTAACTATCTGTTCATGGGTAATACCTGTTTGCTGTTAGCCAGGGACTGTGTGTTGACTATAGTCCTACCTGTTTGCTGTTAGCCAGGGCCTGTGTGTTGGCTGTCGTCACTGGAGAGTCTTTGTGTGCCAGCAGAGCACTCCTGATCTTGTACACCATCTCATAGATCTCTATCAGCATCTCACACGGCTCGTACCTGACAAGGAGAAGAGGTATTACGTTATGATACATCATTCTCCTGGCACACACACTACACATTGCAGGACTGGAGCCATTTCATCTGCTCTAGAGACTCATATTGGATACATTTCATAAAACATGCAGCCACAGATTGAAATCAAGTCAGAAATGGGTCAAATGTAGGGTTTCAATACCTGAGAATTAAAGGGATATCGGTTTTGGCAACGAGGCCCTTTGTCTACTACCCCAGAGTCAGATGAACTAATGGATGTGATTTGTATGTCTCTGTGTCCATTGCGCTAACTAGCATTAGCGCAATGACTGGAAGGCTATGGGGATCTACTACCATTCTGGCAGATCCCCATAATCTTCCAGTCATCGTGCTAACGCTAGCCAGCAATTGGGCTAGCGTGAGTTAGCAACGCAGAGACATAAACATGGTATCCACGAGGGAAGTAGATAAATTGCCTCATTGCCAAAATCGAACAGTATCCCCTTAAGAAAAACTTTTATGTCTGTATTTGAAAATCGTATCACAGCTTATTTAAGCAGCTCCACTCACTTGTCCTGCCAGTAGGCCTCATCCTGTAGCCCTGTGTGTTTGAGGAGAGCAGCCAGGCTGCAGCGACACGCTGTCTCTAACAGGGAGTCACCCGAGGGACCGCTGTTATCCCAGTCTGCCAAAGATAACACAGAATGTTTTTTATTTTATTTATCAAAACACAAACGCCACAAATGACCTAGGACCTCTCTAAATCAGAGGTTTCAAAAAGGTATTGGGTTGATGGTGATGTCAGCATCATATTCATTCATAATAACTCTAATGAATGACGAACCCAAGAAGAAAATACTGTAGACAAGAGATTCTGCTTTTATGATTTTATAATCTGATAAAACGTCCTTCCTCTGGAAACAACACACTTTATGAATAGCCCCTCACAGTCACTGAAGTCATTATCACCCACACAGGATGTCACAGTGTTGCTGTGTGTGTGTACGTACATGTGAGTGTGGTGGGTGTACGTATATGTGTGTGTACATGTGTACGTGCATGCATCTGTGTGTGTGTGTGTGTGTGTGTGTGTGTGTGCGCATCTGTGTATGTCTCCTCTTAGTCCTACCCCTGCTGATGGCGTACTCCTTCATCTTCCTCCACAGGCCTCCGGCAGGCTCTCTAGACGATCCTAGAGCCAGCTCCATCAACATGCTGTTCTCCTCGCTCAAACTCAGGTCTGCCAGCTTGGCATCAGGACAGCCAAGCAGCACTGCCTCGGTGAGCCACGCTGTGCTAGAGTCTGCAGGCACAGACACACAATAACACAGGCACTTATTATTACAATGAAAAGCCTGACGAAGGCCTTCGGGGTGAAATTCTGCACTAAACTGTAGAAGAATTCAACACTGTGTGGGCACGTATTTGTCTCAATATGACTTTTTTTTTTACCCTGTTACCTGCAAGTTACTGGCTGAGGAGACAATACTTCTGAAGGTATTACTACCATGGTGAGGAGTTCAAAGAAGAATTTGGGGTGGCAGGTAGCCTAGTGGTTAGAGCGTTGGGCCAGTAATCCGAAAGGTTGCTGGATCGAATCCCCGAGCTGACAAGACAAAATTCTGTCGTTCTGCCCCTGAACAAGGCAGTTAACCCACTGTTCCTCGGTAGGCCGTCATTGTAAATAAGAACTTGTTCTTAACTGACTTGCCAAGTTAAATAAAATACATTTAAATATACAACCTAAACACCCCACAACTAGTTTATTTTCTGATGATCTATTGTACTTGACCTGGAATTAGACTTGAGAGTGAAATCTTTTTAAAGATTGAACGGATGCTGTTCATCATAGTTGGTGTGTGTCATGTCACATAGAAATATAATTACTAGAACGAACAGGTCAATGTTTGTGTGTGTGTCATGTCACATAGAAATATAATTACTAGAACGAACAGGTCAATGTTTGTGTGTGTGTCATGTCACATAGAAATATAATTACTAGAACGAACAGGTCAATGTTTGTGTGTCATTACACACCCAGTTGTTCAAAGTCCATCTCCAGTCCGTTCCTGAGGAGAGGGTTACACAGCCAGTATTCTGATGTCCTCTCTTGGACAGAGGGAGGCGGTCCCTGCAGCATCCCTCCCAGGCAGCGTCCAATCGCCAGAGCCACAGATCTCTCCAGGTCCAGAAGCCACACCCATCCGTCGTCCTCCGCCCCTACGTGGCTAGGACCTACCCTTTCAGCGTCACCTGGAAGCACACAATTAATCCATAACATCATGACACTAAGGAGCTCCTGGACACTGCTACATTTTCTACTTCTTAGCAGCAATCATCTTAAAATCAGACGTTCTGTTTATACACAAAACGTTACTTCACTTCCTGTTCATTAAATGATCTCCATCTTTCTTCCTGTCTCTCAGTGTCCCAACAGAACAATGCCATTGGCTATCCATGACTGGTCTGGTGGTCCATACTGTCAGGGGCTGGAAACCAGTAGTAATGAAACAGGATGTCTCCCCCTAGTAATCTTGTTCCCAGGAACGCTCTGGGCAATTAGCCAGTCTGGGGACGAAGTTACCCCCCTAAATGTCCTACCCAGCAGTCCTGAACACGCTGCCTCCAGTCGACACCTACCCAGCAGTCCTGAACACGCTGCCTCCAGTCGACACCTACCCAGCAGTCCTGAACACGCTGCAGTCGACACCTACCCAGCAGTCCTGAACACGGTGCCTCCAGTCAACACCTACCCAGCTGTCCTGAACATGCTGCCTCCAGTCAACACCTACCCAGCAGTCCTGAACACGCTGCCTCCAGTCAACACCTACCCAGCTGTCCTGAACATGCTGCCTCCAGTCAACACCTACCCAGCAGTCCTGAACACGCTGCCTCCAGTCAACACCTACCCAGCTGTCCTGAACACGCTGCCTCCAGTCAACACCTACCCAGCAGTCCTGAACACGCTGCCTCCAGTCGTCACCTACCTAGTGGTCCTGAACATGCTGCCTCCAGCTCCCTCTCCTCCAACAGGGCGGTGTCTGGCAGCAGGCAGTTGAACTCATTGAGGTGCTCCAGCAGACAGAGCAGGTGGGTGAGCAGCGGGCGTACCACCCACAGGGGTAGCAGCAACAGGGAATACATGACCTGGCACAGCAGGCTGCCCGCTACAGAGCTCAGGAGCACCGCTAGGGGGAGGGTGGGGGGAGGAGGGAGGGAGATTCAGAAGAGCTTTGTCAGCTTATGTGGTACGTCAAGGCCGCTACGTCTCCAGTTAAGTAACACAAATGAGGAAAAAGTTGTATTTAGGGCTGTTGCAGTGACCGTATTACCGCAACACCAGATGAGATACGCTTATTAGTCCTGTGCCATTATTTTATATCAAATTATTTTATATTAAATTATTTTATAGTAAGAAGAATGAAATGAAAGAATATTTTTCCCCATTCCTGAGCGAGAATGCGCATATGAAGTTGCTATGTTGAGCAAAAAAAATTATCATTTGAAACAGGTCCTATTTGCTAGATTTAGAGTTATTTGGCAACTTTAGTTGTGAATGATATAAACCTTAGAATGTCTTAGAAATCAAAACATATACAATGGCTTGCAAAAGTATTTACTCCCCCTTGGCATTTTTCCTATTTTGTTGCCTTACAACCTGGAACTAAAATGGAGTTGAGGGGTTTGTATCACTTGATTTACACAACATGCCTACCACTTTGAAGATGCAAAATATTTTTTTTACATTTACGTCATTTATTGTAAAACAACAAATCAGACAAAAAAAAAACAGAAACGTTGAGCGTGCATAACTATTCACCCCCCCAAAGTCAACACTTTGTAGAACCACCTTTTGCAGCAATTACAGCTGCACGTCTCTTGGGGTATGTCTCTATAAGCTTGGCACACCTAGCCACTGGGATTTTTGCCCATTCTTCAAGGCAAAACTGCTCCAGCCATTTCAATTAGGATGGGTTCCGCTGGTGTACAGCAATCTTTAAGTCATACCACAGATTCTCAATTGGATTGAGGTCTGGGCTTTGACTAGGCCATTCCAAAACATTTAAAATGCTTCCCCTTAAACCACTCGAGTGTTGCTTTAGCAGTATGCTTAGGGTCATTGTCCTGCTGGAAGGTGAACCTCCGTCCCAGTCTCAAATCTCTGGAAGACTGAAAAAGGTTTCCCTCAAGAATTTCCCTGTATTTAGCGCCATCCATCATTCCTTCAATTCTGACCAGTTTCCCAGTCTCAGCTGATGAAAAACATCCCCACAGCATGATGCTGCCACCAACATTGCTTCACTGTGGGGATGGTGTTATTGGGGTGATGAAAGGTATTGGGTTTGCGCCAGACATCGTGTTTTCCTTGATGGCCAAAAAGCTACATCTGACCAGAGTACCTTCTTCCATGTGTTTGGGGAGTCTCCCACATGCCTTTTGGCAAACACCAAACTTGTTTGTTTATGTTTTCTTTAAGAAATGGCTTTTTCTGGCCACTCTTCCGTAAAGCCCAGCTCTGCGGAGCGTACGGCTTAAAGTGGTCCTATGGACAGATACTCTAATCTCCGCTGTGGAGCTTTGCAGCTCCTTCAGGGTTATCTTTGGTCTCTTTGTTGCCTCTCTGATTAATGCCCTCCTTGCCTGGTCTGTGAGTTTTGGTGGGCAGCCCTCTCTTGGCAGGTTTGTTGTGGTGCCATATTCTTTCAATTTTTTTATAATGGATTTAATGGTGCTCTGTGGGATGTTCAAAGTTTCTGATATTTTTTTATAACCCAACCCTGATCTGTACTTCCCCACAACTTCGTCCCTGACCTGTTTGGAGAGCTCCTTGGTCTTCATGGTGCTGCTTGCATGGTGGTGCCCCTTGCTTAGTGGTGTTGCAGACTCAGAACAGGTGTATATATACTGAGATCATGTGACAGATCATGGGACACTTAAATAAAGTCCACCTGTGTGCAATCTAACTAATTATGTGACTTCTGAAGGTAATTGGTTGCACCAGATCTTATTTAGGGGCTTCATAACAAAGGGGGTGAATACATATGCCTTATTTTTTCATTTCACTTCACCAATTCGGACTATTTTGTGTATGTCCATTACAAGAAATCCAAATAAAAATCCATTGAAATTACAGGTTGTAATGCAAGAAAATAGGAAACGCCAAGGGGGATGAATACTTTTGCAAGGCGCTGTATGGGCTGCATGATGTGACTACAGGCTATTGATGATTTGAGAAAGTAGCAAAAAAAAGCTTGCTCTCTGTTCCTTGCCTCTGGCTGGAAACGCTGGTCTCTAATCAAGTGATCATATTTTCACCCATCAGACTATTCTCAATTTAATCTTGTCTTTACTAGGATGTAAAATTAGTTTTGACTTAAAAAAGGGCCCATTATCAAATGGGCAGGAACAGGGACAAGGGAAAAAATACATGTCATCCGTATGCACTGGAAAAACGACTGGATGCCACTTTCCCTCCGAGTCGTTTCACTCATAATTCGCCGTGCGACAAGTGATATTCCACCCAAACTCTTTATGCCATGTGCTCTCCAACCCCTGTTCCTGAAGCTACCCAGTGCTTCATTTGGGAAACTAAGTGAAATCTGCTCAGGAACATCGATTGTAACATGTTGTCATAAAGAAAGATATTTCATTCAACTGTTGACAGCCCCTCTCTCTGCACACTGGAGAAAGGAATGAAGGAGAGAGAGCAGATGGAAACACACGGTGGTGAGATATTCTGTAGCTAAAGGTAACGGGTCAGCCTATTCATTATGAAAATTACAAAAAAATGCCCTATTACTACTAGGGTATTCAAAATCAAATACTAATTTACTATAACTTTAGGCGAACTCTGAATTTAATTTAGGCTAGACCATTTATGTACCAAAGATATCTTCAATCAGTCTTTTTTTTTATGTTTTTCTGCCATGTGTACTATTCAGTGGGCTATGTACTGTATAATGGCACAATCATTATTTTAATTCAGGTTTTTTTTTTTTTTTCAGGCTTGGGCTCATATATAGGCCTATGCATATGGATAAACTCTTATATTCATATGGGTGTTTTGAATTTAATCACCTCCTTAGAAAATGCTGTCCATTTCAATAGGTTAGGCTTTAAAACAACATCCACAAGGACCATGTTTAACACTCAGTTTCAACCTGTTGTTGAACTTCCATCTTTAAATTGATCAAATCACAGTGAGGTGAGTTTTAAAAGCACGATACAGTGTTTGATGTGATTTTAGATTTAATTTGCATTGATGTCAGAGTGGTTAGAGGGACAATAGAGCCCTGACTAACAGGCCAGTAGCGACCTGAGGATCATTAGCGAGTTGGGTACTACAAAACGCATGTCCAGAGCGCATAACAGGAGATTACCGTGACTCGACGGTATTTTTACTGCGCTCATTACTCACGACTGCCGATGTAGCGGTAATACGGTCACCGCAACAGCCCTACCCATGTACAATAGCTGCCTAGTGTTGGGTGAATCCTGAAAAGCTGCATGTACAAGCATTTCACTACACTCGCAACACCATCTGCTAATCATGTGTATGTGACCAATAAAATTTGATTTGGTATTGAGTGGAACAGAACGCTACAGTAACATCTGGCTGGTCGCAGCAACATCTTTAAACCACACTGAGTCAGTCAGTCCTGAGTCTTCCTCACTGGAGGAGTTACAGTGCTCTGGGGTGCTCGGGGTCACTCTGACTGAGTGACCCCGGACACCCGCAAGGTGGGGTCGATTTATACAAATGAAGGAAAGAGTGTTACGTGGATGTGTATAATATTCTGAAACTGTTGGCGATAGTGCTCTGATAAAGGAACTTGCTCTGAAACGAATCAGCATGAAACATTATGGAAGGCAATTCGTTGGCGTTCCGGAATCTTCTTCCAGCATTTCTGGTATACAACATAGCATAATGGTGATTTATCTGTGATTAATGCGTAAAACGCGGTCTTTAAGGCATCGATCTCTTACTGTGTAGCTTGTGGATTACGTGCTTCTGTTCTATGTGCAGATCTATAAAGTGTTATGTAGGCTATATCTGTGACGATTTGTGCATAAGACATTGCAGGATAAAGCATGGTTATCTTACTGTGTAGCTTGTGGATGACGTGCTTGTCCAGAGAACTCTCCTCCAGTAAGATGGTGGACCTCCTGAAGGTCTCGGCAGTGTAGGGTAGCAGCAGGCATAGGTGTTTGTGGAGCAACGTCACACTGCTGTCATCCTAGAGGGGTAGACGGGAGGAATAAGGAACTGAGCAGCTCACAGCACCTCGCATACTCTTTTATAATTCAATAATACATGACATCATTATGCCACTTTTCCAAGATGGCTTCAGCAACGTATCTCACGTTAAATATCTGTAGAATGTCAAGCTAAAGAAAATCTAACCATGTACAGTAGAAGGTAAAAATGGACCAGTACCAACAATGGACCGGTACCTCTGTGTTGGTCTGGCTGTAACAATGGTCTGGCTGTAACAATGGACCAGTACCTCTGTGTTGGTCTGGCTGTAACAATGGGCCAGCAGGTGTTTGTGCAGGGCTGACAGGAGGTTGTGGAAGTGAGAGGGAGGGTCTGTCTGTCTCTGGGACCGGCTGGACTGCTGCTTGTCACTGTTCTTCTCCAGCTCACCAAACGCCCGCTCCTGCAGGGCAGGCACCACGCAGCAAGAGATAGTCCATTATTACCCAGCTCGTTACAACCCCCTATTAAACTTTTGCTGACACATGTATAGATGAGAAGCTGGAGACATGATGTTTTTAACGAACACCTATCATGTTTCTATGTGTATGGAGGAAATAAACATTCATACAAAAGGGAAAAACTACAGCATACTTGTGATGGTCCACAAACAATTTAATAGATGTCACAACCAACGTTTCTAATCTATTCCACACAAATACATGTGTTAATGCAGTACACCTCTCCCCCACTGCCAGTCGTACCGTGTAGAATCCGATGCTGAGCAACAGGGTCTTGAGCAGCATCTCAGCCAGGTGGAGATGGTCGTGGAGGGCCTCTGGGCTGGGGCTGGGCCGGTCTGGGCTGGAGGTCAGGGCCAGGGGTGGCCCCAGGGGGCCAGCCCCAGCAGTCAGCTCCCCAGGAGAGGAGTATCCCAGCAGAGAGGCCACATGGGACTGCTCCTGGAGGCTGTTCAGAACCATGTCCAACTGCAGACGCTAGGGGGGAGAGGGAGATATGAAGGGTTAGGCTAGGTGTGTTAAGTTACCTGTCCTTTAGAGAGGCTCTCTGGGCCCTGAGGTAGCAGTAGGCTAGGCTAGGTGTGTTTAGTTACCTGTCCTTTAGAGAGGCTCTCTGGGCCCTGAGGTAGCAGTAGGCTAGGCTAGGTGTGTTTAGTTACCTGTCCTTTAGAGAGGCTCTCTGGGCCCTGAGGTAGCAGTAGGCTAGGCTAGGTGTGTTTAGTTACCTGTCCTTTAGAGAGGCTCTCCCAGCTCTCTGGGCCCTGAGGTAGCAGTAGGCTAGGCTAGGTGTGTTTAGCTACCTGTCCTTTAGAGAGGCTCTCCCAGCTCTCTGGGCCCTGAGGTAGCAGTGAGTGGAGCAGTTCAGTTCTCTCCCTGAGGGGGGGCAACAGCAGAGACGCTCCGATGGACAGAGTGTTTATCACCGCCTGAGGAACACACACACACACACACACACCTTAGTGATAGTTCAGCACTGGCTGGGGACCTCTGGGGATATACACAACAGAAAATAGTAGACCCTGAATGCCTGCAAACAATTGCATTAGTAGTTCTAATGAGTCTATTGACTTCTTTCACAAATCTAGCTAATGTGTCTTTATTAAGATATGCTTGATATGGTGACATTAATCGTGTCTGTTGTACCTGTTGTATGGATTCAGGTACACTGGAGTCTATGAGCCTGAAGAGCAGGTTTCGGAGGGGCCTCCCTTGGGCCCCTAGTACTGTGGCCCCTGTGCCCCCAGCATGGGCTAGAGAGAGGTGGATGGACAGCAGCTTCATACATAGCAAGACAAACTGGTGGTGCTCCCTGAGAGAGAGACAGAGAGAGAGAAAGATAGAAAGAGAAGAGAGAGGCAGAGGGGGGAGAGAGAGAGGCAGAGGGAGGGGGAGAGAGAGGCAGAGGGAGGGGGAGAGAGAGGCAGAGGGAGGGGGAGAGAGAGACAGGGGGAGAGAGAGAGAGGCGGAGAGAGAGAGAGGCAGTGGGAGGGGGAGAGAGAGAGGCAGAGGGAGGGGAGAGAGAGGCAGAGGGAGGGGGAGAGAGAGGCAGAAGGAGGGGGAGAGAGAGGCAGAGGGAGGGGGAGAGAGGGGGGAGAGAGAGAGGCAGAGAGAGGAGAGAGAGGAGGAGAGAGAGAGGAGAGAGGGGGAGAGAGAGGAGAGAGGGGGAGAGAGAGGAGAGAGGGGGAGAGAGAGAGGAGAGAGAGCGAGAGAAAGAGATAGTGAGAGTCTCAGTAACTGTAACTGTCCTTCAGATGAGGCCATATGTCCTCCAGCTTCACTACATGCCTCTAGACTTGTGCCAAGTTTTCCCTTGAATGGAGGGAGGGAGCGAGGAAGAGACAGAGGGAGCGTTCATAACCATATAAAATGATCACTCCTCTCAGGAGAGGCATTTGTGCTAATGTTGTGTTGGTAAGATCATTGGCCCTGTTATCTCTAAAGTGATTACAGAACAACAAGGTATAAATGCTTATTCTGTTTTGACATACACAAATAGGTTTGTTGACCACTGCAGGAATTGAACCCATGACCTTGGTCTTACTAGAGTCATGCTCTTACCAACAGGGGGCATGTTTAACCTCTTGGAGAGGAAAGGGATATGTTGTTTTACCTCTTGGAGAGGAAAGGGATATGTTGTTTTACCTCTTGGAAGGGAAGGGATATGTTGTTTTACCTCTTGGAGGGGAAAGAGATATGTTGTTTTACCTCTTGGAGAGGAAAGGGATATGTTGTTTTACCTCTTGGAGGGGAAAGGGATATGTTGTTTTACCTCTTGGAGAGGAAAGGGATATGTTGTTTTACCTCTTGGAAGGGAAGGGATATGTTGTTTTACCTCTTGGAAGGGAAGGGATATGTTGTTTTACCTCTTGGAGAGGAAAGGGATATGTTGTTTTACCTCTTGGAGGGGAAAGGGATATGTTGTTTTACCTCTTGGAGGGGAAAGGGATATGTTGTTTTACCTCTTGGAGAGGAAAGGGATATGTTGTTTTACCTCTTGGAGAGGAAAGGGATATGTTGTTTTACCTCTTGGAGGGGAAAGGGATATGTTGTTTTACCACGGAGGGGAAAGGTATATGTTGTTTTACCTCTTGGAGGGGAAAGGGATATGTTGTTTTACCTCTTGGAGAGGAAAGGGATATGTTGTTTAACCTCTTGGAAGGGAAGGGGGCATGTTGTTTTACCTCTTGGAAGGGAAGGGATATGTTGTTTTACCTCTTGGAGGGGAAAGGGATATGTTGTTTTACCTCTTGGAGGGGAAAGGGATATGTTGTTTTACCTCGGAGGGGAAAGGTATATGTTGTTTTACCTCTTGGAGGGGAAAGGGATATGTTGTTTTACCTCTTGGAGAGGAAAGGGATATGTTGTTTAACCTCTTGGAAGGGAAGGGGGCATGTTGTTTTACCTCTTGGAAGGGATGAGTGCAGGGGGCATGTTGTTTTACCTCTTGGAAGGGATGAGTGCAGGGGGCATGTTGTTTTACCTCTTGGAAGGGATGAGTGCAGGGGGCATGTTGTTTTACCTCTTGGAGGGGATGAGTGCAGGGGGCATGTTGTTTTACCTCTTGGAGAGGAAGGGTGCAGGGGGCATGTTGTTTTACCTCTTGGAGAGGAAGGGTGCAGGGGGCATGTTGTTTTACCTCTTGGAGGGGATGAGTGCAGGGGGCATGTTGTT
This sequence comes from Salmo trutta, assembly GCF_901001165.1. Taxonomy (NCBI): domain Eukaryota; kingdom Metazoa; phylum Chordata; class Actinopteri; order Salmoniformes; family Salmonidae; genus Salmo; species Salmo trutta. The sequence goes on from NC_042971.1 coordinate 60,342,094, forward strand.
TTACCTCTTGGAGGGGAAGGGTGCAGGGGGCATGTTGTTTTACCTCTTGGAGGGGAAGGGTGCAGGGGGCATGTTGTTTTACCTCTTGGAGGGGAAGGGTGCATGTTGTTTTACCTCTTGGAGGGGAAGGGTGCAGGGGGCATGTTGTTTTACCTCTTGGAGGGGAAGGGTGCATGTTGTTTTACCTCTTGGAGGGGAAGGGGGCATGTTGTTTTACCTCTTGGAGGGGATGAGTGCAGGGGGCATGTTGTTTTACCTCTTGGAGGGGATGAGTGCAGGGGGCATGTTGTTTTACCTCTTGGAGGGGAAGGGTGCAGGGGGCATGTTGTTTTACCTCTTGGAGGGGAAGGGGGCATGTTGTTTTACCTCTTGGAGGGGAAGGGTGCAGGGGGCATTTCTCCTCCTATCCCGTCACAGTATCTCTCCAGGAAACTGCGTAGGTAGGTAAAGGTGCTCTCCTCCAGGTCCACACAGAACGGTCTATGCCATGCCACCAACTGCCTGTCCAGCCCAGGAGAAAATAAACAATTAAATAAGGAAATAAATAATGAAACAAGCCTGTCCAGGAATAACTCATTTTATAAACACATCAATGAATAATGCAATGCCCGAGCTGCAAGATGAGATCAGAAAAACACAGAGACAAGAGGACAAATAGCTGTCAGACGGAAAATCTCTTTTTGTTTTTTTCATCCATCAAACAAGGATAGATGTGGCTTTGAATACATATAGCTAGCTTGACTGTTTTCAATTCAAACGGTTACTCTTTCTGCGTAGTGTTCAGGAGGCACCACTGGAAGAAAAAAAACGGTGAAACAGGGAGGTAACCATTTGAACTTGTCCAATAAATACTTGTTTTCCAAATGAACAAGACCCTGAGATCTTCCTTCATACCTGTCAGTGGGGACAGCGGTCCAGGCCAGGCTGTGGGAAGTGCCAGCGGTGATCTGCTGGATTGACACTCCTTCTAGACCGATCACTTTCTTCGGCTTGGTGACGGGTGTGGAGGTGTGCCCCTGGCCACACTGCCCCATGGCATTGTTTCCCCATGCGTACACCTCATTTTCTGACAGGAGGAAGGGAATAGAAGAATATGATTGTGTCCAAATTTTTCAATGTCTTCAAGTCAAGTTTATGTTAATACAAGTAGCCGAAAAAGTAATGCGTTTTGCTAAACACTTTATGTTAGGAGGCTTTACAATGTGTTATAATTAAGCAATAAGGCACAACGGGGTGTGGTATATGGTCAATATACCACGGCTAAGGGCTGTTCTTAAGCACGACGCAACGCGGAGTGCCTGGATACAGCCATTAGCCGTGGTATATTGGCCATATACCACAAACCCTGAGGTGCCTTATTGCTATTATAAACTGGTTACCAACATAATTTGTCATACCCGTGGTATACGGTCTGATATACCACGGCTGTCAGCTAATCAGCATTCAGGGCTCGAACCATCCAGTTAATAATAAAGTTTATAATGTGTTATTGTCTGTATTTACTGGATCCGTATGACGAGGAGGTTGGATGGTAGGCTAAATCTGAATCTGATTTAGTGGTGTCAGTGAACGGTATCATTGTAGACCCATGAAGAACTTTTACAAACATGGCCATCTGTTAGTCTCTCACCATGGGACAGAGCCAGACAGTGGCTGTCCCCACAGGAGATGTCGATAATCTTGGTCACACTGAGCTCTTCGATGAACCTGGGTCTCAGAGATGTGGTTTCAGAGGAGCCACAGCCCAAACATGAACCACAGCCCCACGCAAATACCTGAGAGGGAACAATGAGATCAGGGTTCAGGAACAGTAGACAAAATGACTATGAGGCCTTTAGCTGTGATTTTGCATGAGAAAATAAGACCGAATGTGTTCATGTAAAATGTATGTTAATATTTTAGTGTTTATTTAGCTGGTTTAAAGCTGACATACTGTAGCAGGATGAGCAGTTATAACATGTTTAAAAAACATGAACTAGGTGCGTTGAATGAGCAGTATCGTACCTGTCCAGCAGAGGTCAGAGCCAGAGATGACTGGCTCCCAGCACACACCTTCCTGATGATGAACCCATGCAGTGCTTCGATCACCTTGGGCCGGTACACACGGTTAGTGTCCCCGTGACCCAGTTTACCTGCCACACCAAATACAGCAAAATCAGTCACCCTGAACAACGTGGTAGCCTGGTCTCAGATCAGTTTGTGTTTTTGCCAAATCCGTTGCCATTGTTGTTTGGCACGACAATTCCAGACTGGCGCCGAGACTAACCATGACCATAGCTACTGTAAAACAGACGGTGTGAAATGGAGGTAGGGAGAATTCATGATAAGAGTATTTTAATAATGTGTTCTGTTAGTGTCTGGTATTTAGACGAGAGATTAAGTGAAATGTCATATACTGTACAAGTGATTGGACCAGCCCAGGGACATTATCAGCTATCTCAACCCTTTATCTCCCCCTCCGAAGGACATTATCACCTCTGACTTACTGACGGGCCGCCCCCAGGTGGTAAGGTTAGGTAACAACACACCCGCTACGCTGATCCTCAATACAGGGGCCCCTCAGGAGTGCGGACTCAGGCCCCTCCTGTACTCCTTGTTCACTCATGACTGCACAGCCAGGCACGACTCCAACACCATAATTAAATTTGCCGATGACACAACAGTGGTAGGTCTGATCACAGACAACAACGAGACAGCCTATAGGGAGGAGGTCAGAGACCTGGCCGTGTGGTGCCAGGACAACAACCTCTCCCTCAACGTGATCAAGATAAATGAGATGATTGTGGACTACAGGAAAAAGAGGACCGAGCACGCCCCTATTCTCATTGATGGGGCTGCAGTGGAACAGGTTGAGAGCTTCAAGTTCCTTGGTGTCCACATCACCAAGCACACCAAGACAGTCGTGAAGCGGGCACGACAAAACCTATTCCCCCTCAGGAGACTGAAAATATTTGGCATGGGTCCTCAGATCCTTAAAAGGTTCTACAGCTGCACCATCGAGAGCATCCTGACTGGTTGCATGGTATGGCAACTGCTCGGCCTCTGACCGCAAGGCACTACAGAGGGTAGTGCGAACGGCCCAGTACATCACTGGGGCCAAGCTTCCTGCCATCCAGGACCTCTATACCAGGCGGTGTCAGAGGAAGGCCCTGTCTAGGTCCAAGAGGCTTCTAAACAGCTTCTATCCCCAAGCCATGAGACTCCTGAACTCCTGACATCTATGCATAGTCACTTTAATTAACTCTACCTACATGTACATACTACCGCAACTAACCGGTGCCCCCGCACATTGCATTGACTCTGTATCGGCACCCCCCTGTATATATTGTTATTTTTTACTGATCCTCTTTAATTACTTGTTACTTTTATCTCTTATTCTTATCCGTATTTTTTTAAACTGCACTGTCGGTTAGGGGCTCGTAAGTAAGCATTTCACTATAAGGTTTTCACCTGTTGTATTCGGCGCATGTGACTAATCAAATTTTATTTGAATCAAACTGTTATCTCCCCCTCAGAGAACCATTATCATCTCTGTATCATACTGTTATCTCCCTCGCCAAAGAACCATTATTATATCTGTATCATCATATATCTGTATCATCCTTCTAACCCACACCCCAAAAAAAATAAAAAAAATAAAAAAATATAGATGTACTATTGTAAAGTGGTTGTTCCACTGGATATCATAAGGTGAATGCACCAATTTGTAAGTCGCTCTGGATAAGAGCGTCTGCTAAATGACGTAAATGTGGCCATGTGCTGTTCTAATCTCCACCCGGCACAGCCAGAAGAGGACTGGCCACCCCTCATAGCCTGGTTCCTCTCTAGGTTTCTTCCTAGGTTTTGGCCTTTCTAGGGAGTTTTTCCTAGCCACCGTGCTTCTACACCTGCATTGCTTGCTGTTTGGGGTTTTAGGCTGGGTTTCTGTACAGCACTTTGAGATATCAGCTGATGTAAGAAGGGCTTTATAAATACATTTGATTTGATTTAAATGTAATACTGTTATCTCCCCCTCAGAGAACCATTATCATCTCTGTATCAAACCGTTCTTTCCCCCTGAGAGAACCATTATCATCACTATCATACTGTTATCTCCCTCACCGAAGGATATTATCATCTCTGTATCAAACTGTTATCTCCCCCTCAGGACATTATAATCTCTGTATCAAACTGTTATCTCCCCCTCCAAAAGACATCATCTCTGTGTCATACTGTTATCTCCCACTCAGAATGACATTATCATCTATGTATCAAACCATTATCTCCCCCTCCGAAAGACATAATCTCTGTATAATACCGTTATCTCCCCCTCCGAAAGACCACACCATGCGTCCGTCCTGAGCCACAGCCATGGTGTGAGAGCTACCGCAGGCCGCCTGACCCACTCCACTGATATCCTTCACCAGCGTAGGCACGTTACGACTATGGCTGTCACTGTGGCCTGGAGAGACAGAGAAAGATCGTCATGACTGTGACCGTCACTGTGGCCTGGAGAGACAGAGAAAGATCGTCATGACTGTGACCGTCACTGTGGCCTAGAGAGACAGAGAAAGATCGTCATGACTGTGACCGTCACTGTGGCCTGGAGAGACAGAGAAAGATCGTCATGACTGTGGCCGTCACTGTGGCCTAGAGAGACAGAGAAAGATCGTCATGACTGTGACCGTCACTGTGGCCTGGAGAGACAGAGAAAGATCGTCATGACTGTGGCCGTCACTGTGGCCTGGAGAGACAGAGAAAGATCGTCATGACTGTGGCCGTCACTGTGGCCTGGAGAGACAGAGAAAGATCGTCATTACTGTGGCCGTCACTGTGGCCTGGAGAGACAGAGAAAGATCGTCATGACTGTGGCCGTCACTGTGGCCTGGAGAGACAGAGAAAGATCGTCATGACTGTGGCCGTCACTGTGGTTTGGAGAGACAGAGAAAGATCGTCATGACTGTGGCCGTCACTGTGGCCTGGAGAGACAGAGAGAAAGATCGTCATGACTGTGGCCGTCACTGTGGCCTGGAGAGACAGAGAAAGATCGTCATGACTGTGGCCGTCACTGTGGCCTGGAGAGACAGAGAGAAAGATTGTCATCGTCCATCATCACTTTTACTTGTCTGATAATAATAATCCTACATTTATTTTCTAAAGCAGTTTTCAAATACATCTAGAAGTCACTGAAAGGTGCTCTGTCTGATGATGTTATTTCAGTGTCAATTCCATACAATGTTTGAAATGAAGGTTTGAAATGAAAAGAACAGGAACTCTACCCAGTCTGCCGAAGTCACCTTCTCCCCAGGTGTACAGCTCTCCATCGTTGGTTACAGCAGCACTATGTCTGTAGCCAGCAGAGACACACACCACAACCTGAAAGTAGAAAACATTGACGAATCATATGAAAAGTGGGAAGTAGTTTTATTTTTGGGTATTCAATAAAAATGTCTGCTTTCATCCTAGCCTCGATTCCAGAACTGATTCAAGCTGATTCTCAAACGAAACCACGCTGCGACGTCTCGTACCGCGAGACTACGCTGCGACGTCTCGTACCGCGAGACTACGCTGTGACGTCTCGTACCGCGAGACCACGCTGTGACGTCTCGTACAGCGAGACCACGCTGCGACGTCTCGTACAGCGAGACCACGCTGCGACGTCTCGTACAGCGAGACCACGCTGTGACGCCTCGTACCGCGAGACCACGCTGTGACGTCTCGTACCGCGAGACCACGCTGCGACGTCTCGTACAGCGAGACCACGCTGCGACGCCTCGTACCGCGAGACCACGCTGCGACGCCTCGTACCGCGAGACCACGCTGCGACGCCTCGTACCGCGAGACCACGCTGTGACGCCTCGTACCGCGAGACCACGCTGCGACGTCTCGTACCGCGAGACTACGCTGCGACGTCTCTTACCGCGAGACTACGCTGTGACGTCTCGTACCGCGAGACCACGCTGTGACGTCTCGTACAGCGAGACCACGCTGTGACGTCTCGTACAGCGAGACCACGCTGCGACGTCTCGTACCGCGAGACTACGCTGCGACGTCTCGTACCGCGAGACTACGCTGCGACGTCTCGTACCGCGAGACTACGCTGCGACGTCTCGTACCGCGAGACTACGCTGCGACGTCTCGTACCGCGAGACTACGCTGCGACGCCTCGTACCGCGAGACTACGCTGCGACGCCTCGTACCGCGAGACCACGCTGCGACGTCTCGTACCGCGAGACCACGCTGCGACGTCTCGTACCGCGAGACCACGCTGTGACGTCTCGTACCGCGAGACCACGCTGTGACGTCTCGTACCGCGAGACCACGCTGCGACGTCTCGTACCGCGAGACCACGCTGTGACGTCTCGTACCGCGAGACCACGCTGTGACGTCTCGTACCGCGAGACCACGCTGTGACGTCTCGTACCGCGAGACCACGCTGTGACGTCTCGTACCGCGAGACCACGCTGTGACGTCTCGTACCGCGAGACTACGCTGTGACGTCTCGTACCGCGAGACTACGCTGTGACGTCTCGTACCGCGAGACCACGCTGTGACGTCTCGTACCGCGAGACAACATCCATCCTAAAACACAATGAGCACGGGTTAGTCTCCATTGCAGGCTTACTTTGCCCAGCAGAGGTCCTTGTATTATCTTGGGGTATTTCTGAGTGGCACTGTTTCCATGTCCCAACTTCCCATAGTCTCCGTCGCCCCAACTGAAGACCTCTCCCTCCCCTGTGACAGCCAGGGTGTGGCCATCAGAGCCCTTGGACGAGGAAACCTAAAGCACAAAACAGAACGACAAACAGTTCAAATCAGCAGGTGCCCTATCGCCTCTGACCACAGACCATCCGGAGTCATGTTCTGTACATTTCCAAACTATTCTACATGTTGAATTTCCGGAGTTCGTCGACACCCAACAGGTGATCGACTGCACAGGGCCAACGTTATGGTGAGTCTTTTACCTTACACATGTTCCTCGGGGGTTCCAGGGCCAGCTTCTTGGGCATGGACTGGTTGTTGGAGTCTCCCAGACCCAGCCGGCCATAGCTGCCCTTCCCACAAGCCTTCACTGAGCCGTCCGCGGACACAGAGAACGTGCAGTACTGTCCCGCTTCAATCTAGAACAGAGGAAAGAGGAAGTGGAAAGAGAAAACATGTCATTCAACAGAACTAATCATCTCAAACTGGACATGACATTTATGACATTATTTCTGATTCATTCAAATGCATTTAGCTGCAAGTAATCAACTTATTGTCCTGTTTCCGTGAGCTGATCAAGGAGACAGATGAAGCTGTGTTTTTAATATACGCTTTGGTAAGTGTATACCATGACTCGGAGCTGACAGAACAGATTGCGGTCCACTATGTCAGACAGATGCCCGATTCACACTAGAGAGCCCACCTGAACCGTACTGTGCTGGCTCAAATATTTTCATATTGTCCTTTCCAGCAAAGTTCCAGTAACTATGGTGGATTCATAGCCAGGCTAGCCCAGTACAGCTCGGCATGATCATATTTGGCCCTACAGTGTGAAAGACGCTCGACAGGGTTGTAGAGTACCATTTGAGCGTCGCTGAAGCCCTGTGCCAGTTTGGGCTGTAGGATCTTCTCCAAGGTGCCCTCAGCCAGCTGGTGAGAGCTGTTGCTGCCCCACACATACACCATGACAGCATCGTTCTCCACTCCACCAGGGGTGGCTGAGCCCGCGCTGCACGAACACAAGCAGTTGGATGCCAGGTTACAGATCTGATGGGGAAAGGAAGGACATTTACATACAGTGCTGCAGTGTAAAAATCTGTCAAACAGATAAACAGTCTGTCTTGCTTGATGTAAAATATTTAGTAAGTGTTAACGCATGTTTGTCTTTCGATCCGTATCTTACAGTATAACTGACAGAAATAATAAGCCCTTGGGAGATGAATGAAGTTCACTGAACTGTATTGAATACAGTGTTGCCATAGCTTTACGCTGTCAGTCATCATTCAGATCCAGACCTAGAAAACACAGATATTTCTAATTGCTTTAGTCCAACCAACCTCTTCAAACAGGCAGAGAGCAACGTGGGAGAGACTGCAGAGTCCATCTGCATCCTTCTTCAGGGCCTGAGAATTGAGAGAGTCTCCACGGAAACCCTAAGGGAATAAAAACAGAACATTAGAGGGTACTGTTCCAGGACACTGACAGAACATTAGAGGGTACTGTTCCAGGACACTGACAGAACATTAGAGGGTACTGTTCCAGGACACTGACAGAACATTAGAGGGTACTGTTCCAGGACACTGACAGAACATTAGAGGGTACTGTTCCAGGACACTGACAGAACATTAGAGGGTACTGTTCCAGGACACTGACAGAACATTAGAGGGTACTGTTCCAGGACACTGACAGAACATTAGAGGGTACTGTTCCAGGACACTGACAGAACATTAGAGGGTACTGTTCCAGGACACTGACAGAACATTAGAGGGTACTGTTCCAGGACACTGACAGAACATTAGAGGGTACTGTTCCAGGACACTAACAGAACATTAGAGGGTACTGTTCCAGGACACTGACAGAACATTAGAGGCTACTGTTCCAGGACACTAACAGAACATTAGAGGGTACTGTTCCAGGACACTAACAGAACATTAGAGGCTACTGTTGCAGGACAATTGAGCCCATTTGGCTTGAAGGACAATGAAAAAGGAGGTACAGGTAATGTTTTACTACAAAGAGAAGACTTAACAGTTCACAACTGACATCCTTCAGTTACCACTTCTCATAGCCTTCCGCCAATTATAGAAAATACACTAAAACAATACCACATAAATCTCAATACCAGTCTGTTGGGACGACAATAAAACAATACCACAGAAATCTCAATACCAGTCTGTTGGGACGACAATAAAACAATACCACAGAAATAATATCTCAATACCAGTCTGTTGGGAAGACAATAAAACAATACCACAGAAATAATATCTCAATACCAGTCTGTTGGGACGACAATAAAACAATACCACAGAAATAATATCTCAATACCAGTCTGTTGGGACGACAATAAAACAATACCACAGAAATAATATCTCAATACCAGTCTGTTGGGACGACAATAAAACAATACCACAGAAATAATATCTCAATACCAGTCTGTTGGGACGACAATAAAACAATACCACAGAAATAATATCTCAAAACCAGTCTGTTGGGAAGACAATAAAACAATACCACAGAAATAATATCTCAATACCAGTCTGTTGGACGACAATAAAACAATACCACAGAAATAATATCTCAATACCAGTCTGTTGGGAAGACAATGAAACAATACCACAGAAATAATATCTCAAAACCAGTCTGTTGGTACATTACCACCCTGTCATATATATCTACATTTCGAGATCCACTTGAAAAGTTGCTGGTGGAGTTCTTTATCACCGAGAAGATAAAAGCTTTCTGGTGGAATATTTCCTATTGATTAAGTGACTAGTAAATCAAGTGGACACACAGACAGACGAGGCAGCACCACCACACTGAGGAATGGACCAGGCTTTTAGCTCCAGGCATCAGGCCAGGATACACAGTAAAATGAAAAAGTAAATATGATTTACAACGAGGGGAAATGTTACGCTGCCACCCGCTGCATTAGTACCCTCCACAATACACACACTGAGTGTACAAAACATTAAGAACACCTGTTCTTTCCATGACAGAGACAGACCAGGTGAATCCAGATGAAAGCTATGATTTCTTATGGATGTCACTTGTTAAATCTAATGTTTTGTACACCCATATGGAAATAGGTTTAGTGCCTAAAAAAAGGGGTTAAATATGAGTAAAAAAATGGTGCATTCAGAAAGTATTCAGACCCCTTGACTATTTCCACATTGTTACATTACAGCCTTTTTTTATTTTATTTTTAACGGATGAAGTCATTTTTTTCCTAAACAATCTACACATAATTCCCCATAATGGCATATGGGGTATTTTTTGCAAATGTAGTACAAATACAAAAAAAATATTACATTTACATAAGTATTCAGACCCTTCACTCAGTACAATATTGAAGCACATTTGGCAGCGATTACAGCCTCGAGTCTGCTTGGGTATGATGCTACAAGCTTGGCACACATGAATTTGGTAAGATTCTCCCATTCTTCTCTGCAGATCCTCTCAAGCTCTGTCAGATTGGATGGGGAGCATTGCTGCAAAGCTATTTTCAGGTTTCACCAGAGATGTTCGATCGGGTTCAGATCCGGGCTCATGCTGGGCCAGTCAAGGACATTCAGAGACTTGGCCCGAAGCCACTCCTGCGTTTTCTTGGCTGTGTGCTTAGGGTTGTTGTCCTGTTGGAAGGTGAACCGTCGCCCCAGTCTGAGGTCCTGAGTGCCCTGGAGCAGGTTTCCATCAAGGATCTCTCTGTACTTTACTCTGTTCATCTTTCCCTCGACCCTGACTAGTCTCCCAGTCTCTGCCGCTGAAAAACATCCCCACAGCATGATGCTGCCAGAGAATCTTGTTTCTCATAGTCTGAGAATCCTTTAGGTGCCTTTTGGCAAACTCCAAGCGGGCTGTCATGTCTTTTACTGAGGAACGGCTTCCGTCTGGCCACTCTACCATAAAGGCCTGATTGGTGGAGTGCTGCAGAGATGGTTTTCCTTCTGGAAGGTTCTCCCATCTCTAAAAAGGAACTCTAGAGATCTGTCAGAGTGACCATCAGGTTCTTGGTCACCTTCCTGACCAAGGCCATCTCCCCCGATTGCTCAGTTTGGCCGGGCGGCCAGCTCTAGGAAGAGTCTTGGTGGTTCCAAACTTCATCCATTTAAGAATGATGGAGGCCACCGTGTTCTTGGGGACATTCAAGGCTGCAGGAATGTGTTGGTACCCTTCCCCAGATCTGTGCCTTGACACAATCCTGTCTCAGAGCTCTACGGCCAATTCGTTCGACCTGGTTTTTGCTCTTACATGCACTGTCAACTGTGGGACCTTATATAGACAGGTGTGTACCTTTCCAAATCATGTCCAATCAATTGAATTTAATCCTTAAGTTGTAGAAACAACTTAAGGATGATCAACGTAAACAGGAACCACCTGAGCAAAATGTCTTCTGGCAAAAAGTCAGAATAGTTATAGTTTTATAAATTTGCAAACATTTCTAAAAACCTGTTTAAGCTTTGTCATTATTGGCTATTGTGTGTAGATAGATGAGGATTTTTCTTTATTTAATACATTTTAGAATACTTTCCGAATGCACTGTATATAAATAATTTACTGATCTTTCTTATAAATCGCTCAGGTATAGGACAGACATTTCAAAAACAACGTCATTTTGATTTGATTTGAACTGTTTTCCTATCTACGAATCTGTTATTCATTGCGTGTTATTCATACCAGTCAAAAGTTTGGACACACCTACTCAAGGGTGTTTCTTTATTCTTACTATTCTCTACATTGTAGAATAATAGTGAAGACGTCAAAACTATGAAATAACACATATGGAATCATGTAGTAACCAAAAAAAGTGTTGAACAAATCTAACAAAATGTATATTTTTGAAAATCTTCAAAGTAGCCACCCATTGCATTGTTGACAGCTTTGCACACTCTTGGCATTCTCTCAACCAGCTTCATGAGGTAGTCACCTGGAATGCAATTCAATTAACAGGTGTGTTAAAAGTTAATTTGTGGAATTTATTTCCTTCTTAATGCTTTTGAGCCAATCAGTTGTGTTGTGACAAGGTAAGGGTGGTATACAGAAGAAAGCCCTATTTGGTAAAAGACCAAGTCCATATTATTGTAAGAACAGCTCACATAAGCAAAGACAAATGACAGTCCATCATTACTTTAAGACATGAAGGTCAGGCAATACAGAACATTTCAAGAACGTTGTGCAATCGCAAAAATCATCAAGTGCTATGATGAAACTGGCTCTCATGAGGACCGCCACAGGAAAGGAAGACCCAGAGTTACCTCTGCTGCAGAAGATAAGTTCATTAGAGTTAATTGCACCTGAGATTGCAGCCCAAATAAATGCTTTAGAGTTCAAGTAACAGACACATCTCAACATCAACTGTTCAGAGGAGACTCCGTGAATCAGGCCTTCATTGTCAAATTGCTGCAAAGAAACCACTACTAAAGGACACCAACAAGAAGAAGAGATGTGCTTGGACCAAGAAACACGAGTAATGGACATTAGACCGGTGGAAATCTGTCCTTTGGTCTGATGAGACCAAATTTGAGATTTTTGGTTCCAACCGCTGTGTTACGAGTTAGATGCAGAGTAGGTGAACGGATGATCTCCGTATGTGTGATTCCCACCGTGAAGCATGGAGGAGGAGGTGTGATGGAGCTTTGCTGGTGACACTGTCAGTGATTTATTTAGAATTCAAAGCACACTTAACAAGCATGGCTACCACAGAATTCTGCAGTGATAGTTTGCGCTTAGTGGGACTATCATTTGTTTTTCAACAGGACAATGACCCAAAACACACTATTTGACCAAGAAGGAGGGTGATGGAGTGCTGCATCAGATGACCTGGCCTCCACAATTACACAAACTCAACCCAATTGAGATGGTTAGGGAGGAGTTGGACCTTAGAGTGGAGGAAAAGCAGCCAACAAGTGCTCAGCATTTGTGGGAACTCCTTCAAGACTGTTGGAAAAGCATTCCTCATGAAGCTGGTTGAGAGAGTGCCAAGAGTGTGTAAAGCTGTCATCAAGGCAAAGGGTGGCTACTTTGAATAATCTAAAATATTTTTTTATTTGTTTAACACTTTTTTGGTTACTACATGATTCCATATGTATTATTTCTTAGGTTTTTATGTCTTCACTATTATTGTACAATGTAGAAAATAGTAAAAATAAAGAAAAACCCTTGAACGAGTAGGTGTGTCCAAACTTTTGACTGGTACTGTATATACCTAAAGGGGTCCTAAAATCCGAAATGAAATCGCTAAATGATCCTTGGGTATGACCATTGTAAAATAATTCCATACGTTAGCTTAGTAGAACCCCCCCCCCCCCCCCCCCCCCCCCCCCCAGGATTACACTTTAGGGGTACCAAATGGCCCCCTATTCCCTATATAGTACACTACTTTTGACCAGAGCCCTATTCCCTATATAGTACACTACTTTTTACCTGAGCCCCTATACCATTTGGGACGCACCCATCATCTATATAAATAGCAGAACATGAGCACTGCTATTATTGATGAAACCTACCCTGAATAGAAAGGAGAAGGTCAAGGTGAGGGAACGTACGTACCGAGTATTGCCTCATTTGAAGAAGTGTTTGATAGATGAGGTCATAGCCTACTCCTCCCTCTGACTGTAACTGTTGTGACCCCGTGGAGGAGGAGAAGGAGGAAGCAGAGGCAGCCAGGGCCACCTCCACCCACTCCAGCAGGAATCTCAGGGAGCCCCTCTGTACAGCCAGGCCCAGCAGCAGCTCCAGAGCCAGCCTGCGTCCCGCCCGATCTGCCCCTCCACTCACAGAGCTCACAGACGTCTTCTTCAGGAAGTCTGCCACCTGAGCCAGGCAGTCCAGCCCAACCGCTGGGATCTTGTTCTCGTTGGCCAGAGAGAGAGGGGGCAGGGAGGCTAGGACAGAAGAAGCGGTAGCCAACACGTCGTTACACAGCGCCACTCCAGGGTCCTCACGGGCGTACCGCCAGTTCTGCTGCAGCAGGGCGAAGAGGAGACTCAGTCCTGTCCGTACGCCCATCTCTATCAGAACATCCGTCCCTGATTTAACTCTGGATGCTCCTCCAGGCAGCCAGGGCTCCGAGGCAGGCTCCATGGCCCCGCTGTCCTGGCTAGCCATGGTCTGAGGGGGAGCAGGAGCCCGGAAGCGGTCGTGGTACTTGCTGTGGAGGGCGTAGTATATCCGCTGGAGGACCACGAGGCGGTGGTGCAGGCCCAGGGCATAGGGGGTCCGGGCCAGCACACGATGGGCCAGGCAGCGCTGGCTGTGGAGTAACGATGACAGGTACTCCTCCCGCTCCTCAGCAGCACTGGACTCATACTGGAAGTCTGGCAGGCGCGGGCCAATCAAGTCCTGAAATTAAAAACAAACCCTTTAATTGCAACTTATATTCAAGTATTTTGAAATGTACACCAAACATTGGGAACACCTTCCTAATATTGAGCCTGGTCCCAGATCAGTCTGTGCTCTTGCCTGCTCCATTGCTGTTATTGTCATGACAATGAGTGACAGGGGGTTGGCATGAAAGCACAAACAGACTGGAACTCAGGCTATATAATATATGCAAGAGGATGCGAGTTGAGCACGTTCTGTCCCTTTACCATTACAGGCTGGGCCACCCCCACCACCTCCTTATTGTGTAGCAGTTTGGCGTAGAGTCCCGCAGCCCCCTGGCGCGTGGCCGTCTGGCTGTCCTCCGCCGCCCAGGAGCTGTTCAGATGCTCCTGCCACTTCAGCATCACGTGGGTCTGGCAAGGCACCATTTCTCCTGATCATTATCTACACTGTGGAGTTATTACAGCTGTCAGGAACAGATGAAGGGGAGAAAGAGAAAGCACCTTGGTTAATAAGGTTAGACTAGAAGCTATAGATACCAAAATCAAGGCAACATTTCTCCTGATCATTATCTACACTGGAGTTATTCCAGCTGTCAGAGATGGGACCGAAGGAGAGAGGGAGTTTGAGAAAACACCTTGGTTCATACAGTATAATTAGGTTATAAGGTAAAATTATTAAACACTACCACTTTAAAAGCTATGGCCTATCACTGTATTTGGCTGTATGCCCCGACGAAAGTTGTTGTTGAACGAAAGCTTAGCACATTAAAACCTCTACAGGATCAGTGGGTCCCCCGCGGGAAGGTTGAGCTAACGTAGGCTAATGCGATTAGCATGAGGTTGTAAGTAACAAAAACATTTCCCAGGACATAGACATATCTGATATTGGCAGAAAGCTTAAATTCTTGTTAATCTAACTGCACTGTCCAATTTACAGTAGCTATTACAGTGAAAGATTTCCATGATATTGTTTGAGGAGAGTGCAAAGTTATGAACTTGAAAATGTATTAATAAACCAATTAGGCACATTCGGGCAGTCTTAATACAACATTTTGAATAGAAATGCAATGGTTCATTGGATCAGTCTAAAAAGTTGCACATACACTGCTGCCATCTAGTGGACAAAATCTAAATTGCACCTGGGCTGGAATAATACACTATGGCCTTCGCTTGCATTTCAAAGATGGAACAAAAAAATTTTTTTTTAAATAACACGTTTTTTTTCTTTGTATTATCTTTTACCAGATTTATTGTGTTATATTCTCCTACATTCATTTCACATTTCCACAAACTTCAAAATGTTTCCTTTCAAATGGTATCAAGAATATGCATATCCTTGCTTCAGGTCCTGAGCTACAGGCAGTTAGATTTGGGTATGTCATTTTAGGCGATAATAGGGGGGAAAAAGGGGCAGATCCTTAATTAAAACACTGAAACTTGAATCTGATTTAAAGTGGTCTGAAAGTATTCTTAGGACATGAGATGACATGAAAATAGCTTAATTAACTGAAATGTCCTTGGGGTCAAGGCCTTTCAGTAAAGGAATCCCTCGTCTTGATCTGATCGATATGGTGCTGTGACTTGTAAATAATTCATTTACATTACAGTTGGTGGCAGCAGTCACTGGTCAGCAGCTGGAAAGTACCAGTAGTACGGTAATAGGATTCTCTATTTTAAATACATTCTGTTTCACGCCACAGCACAGCAAGGCAACGGTCTAGCAGCAGGGCAGTAGGCACATGACCATGAATGTATGACACACTATCCCATTGAACCCAGTCTCATCTAAACCCTCTATGTCTAGCCAACTAACCTTCCAGACGTCTTGTTCTACAATCTACTGCTTACAAACGCTGCTTAGTGCAACACCCCTCTCTGAACAAAAGCCTTGAACTCCAATAAGCTACACAACACCACAGCAGGCCTATTGATAATATTGATAATAGGCCTAAGACGTGATCATGTGAGCAAACAAAGCATGTCAAATTATGTTATTACTGCTGATAAGGTAAGAGCAGGCTAATAAGAGTTTAATTGCGGGTTTTTTGTTAGCCTTGGAGTATACTTTTTTCCCAAGTGCTGCCAACGCCTAGGGTAATATTGCAACCATCTCCTTGAACTGTTTCAACAGCTTGAGAGTCCCTTAATTTCCCTTTAGACAGATAAAAGTCAAACCTTTCAATGGTTACCTCAGTCTCTACAATGCCCAGAGGCCAACACAGTAGCTTGGATGAGCCTGTCCAGTACAGTAGCCTCTCTCTGGTCTAACGAAGAGGTCTGGGGGCATCCATCCTTCCATACTTGAGTCAAATACAACCACCGACCGTTTCCTTGTTTTCCTCGCTGTAAAATGACAACTCAGCGCATGCGTCAACTGAATGTCAGATTACATAGATTACACTATGTCTTAGAGCCATTTTAGAGCAACAGAAACTAGGAAACAGTCGGTGGTTGTATTTGACTCAAGTTTTATATTTTTTTTTAAACTATGGATTTCAGCACACACACACAAGCCCAACTATAAACCAGATAAATATCGGTACACAATAAGGCTTTAAGATTTGACTCTTTTTTTTTTACAAGTATCGACTGACAGTGACTCGATATAGTCGGAGCTTCAGTCCACCCACACTCGTTGCCGCTCAACTCTGCCTTGTACACGGAGTGTTGAGATTTCTCAGCAACATCACAACAGACAATTGAACTCGATGCACAGCACAGTGCATTAAGATTTTCAACAGCCTTCATAGAACTCTTACTGTAATACATTAACATAATGCAGCATTAGTGAAGTGAGAGCTAGTTATGGGCTGACTGAAGTCTGAGAGTGAGCCTCTCTCTTTGCAGCTCAACAGTCAGAAGAGAGGCCCAACAGACAGGCATGAGGCAGACAGCTTGCCTAGAGCACAGCCCTAGGCCTTTATGGTTTCCAGTGGACAAAAATAACAGGAAGCTTCTTTTAAGAGAGGCAACAAAGTTACAGTAAAGGTCTTGACATAGCTCGTCGGGCCTAACCTAGCCCTCCCTGGCTGACCCTGCGACATCCCTGAACCAGCAACTGACCAACCATCTGGATCAACAGACGGACCTATATTGGGCATGGGGGGGGGGGGGGGGGGGGGGGTATCATTATTAAAATGAATGTCAATAGGAGAGGCCTCACACTTTGTCTAGTATCAGGTTGACCTACAAGTCCAGACTGGTCAGGCGGTCTCTGATTATTTACTATATGCAAGAGCAAAATGTGCAGGTTAGGTTACATGTTACTAATAATAAAAAGGCAAATAGTAAGGTGACCGGAGGCAATAAAGCTTAGGTCGCCATACACAGAGTATTGAAATATCAGACCCTAGGGCCGGTTTCCCGGACACTAATTAGGCCTAGTCCTAAAAAGTATGTTCCATTTTTTTGTCTAGAACCAGGCCTAATTGTCTAGAACCAGGCCTAATTGGTGTTCATGAAACTAGCTAATGGAGTTAGTTTTATTTATATATTTTATTTAACCTTTATTTAACCAGGAAAAGCCCATTGAGACCCATAGTCTCTTTTTCAAGGGAGACCTGGCCAAGACGGCAGCTACAATCAGTACATTACAGAACTAAAACATACAACAATACAACACAACATGATCCAGCCTAAAAAAAATCCTCTGTAACAGTCTCACAACAATATTTTAAATTCATTCAGTGACACTAACATATCCAGATGAAGCATGGATTGTAGACTATTCCATGCCTCTGGTGCACAAGAAGAGAAGGCAGTCTTGCCTAATAGTGTGAATGTCCTGGGGACTTTAAGTAGCAACCACCTAGCAGACCGGGTATGGTAACTGCTGGTGGTGAAGGAGACCAGACTACAGAGGTAAAGAGGGAGTTGACCTGCTGGTGGTGAAGGAGACCAGACTACAGAGGTAAAGAGGGAGTTGACCTGCTGGTGGTGAAGGAGACCAGACTACAGAGGTAAAGAGGGAGTTGGCCTGCTGGTGGTGAAGGAGACCAGACTACAGAGGTAAAGAGGGAGTTGACCTGCTGGTGGTGAAGGAGACCAGACTACAGAGGTGAAGAGGGAGTTGACCTGCTGGTGGTGAAGGAGACCAGACTACAGAGGTAAAGAGGGACTTGACCCAAAAGAGCTTTGTAGATGAACACATATAAATGTATCTTTCTACGCATATAAAGTGAGGTCCAACCTACCATTTGGTACAAGGTGCAATAGTGGGTGAGTGACTTGGCATTTGTAATAAAGAGCAAGGATGCATGATAAACAGAGTCCAGTCTCTGTAAGACGGAGGAGGCTGCATGATAAACGGAGTCCAGTCTCTGTAAGACAGAGGAGGTTGCATGCATATACAACAAGTCACCATAATCAATTACAGAGAGAAAAGTGGCCTGAACAAGCTTCTTTCTAGCCACAAGCGGGAAGCAAGCCTTTTTACGAGGATTGCCTCAGACTGCAGTAAATAATGTATATCACTCAATCCCTATGTCAGGTTTCAACATACCTAAGGACTAGCTAACATTTACTAAGCTGAGATGCAACAGTAAGATACACAAAGGTTAAATTCAGCTGCAAAATGGCCTAAAAGCAATGCATGATGGGTTGGGACGAATGACACAACAATGGCATGATTCCTCGTTGTCAACAAACCAGTGGCAACTGTAACAACTGAGACAACAATAATTATTATTATCATTAGGGAGGTGCCTTGATTTATAAGTGTGTAAAAGAAATTCGTTTTTTTTTTTTTTTGCATATTCCAACTCCCGAGACACCCAAGTGGGGTCACTATTGGACAGCACCCCTGGAGCAATTCGTGTTAAGAGCCTTGCTAGAGGGCACTGCGACAGATTATTTGTTGTTTTTTTTTCACCTTGTCGGCTCCAGTATTCGAACCAGCAAACTTTCAGTTACTGGCCCAATGATCTAACCTTGAGGCTACATGAAGCAAAGAATCTGTGACAGAGGTTTGTGGAAAGCTGATCACTTGTCTCTGAATACTCTTCTGTCATCAGAAGACCACAATATGAGAGTGCATGACTAACATTCAAACACCAAGGACATGATTGTGACTTGAAAGACAGGTTTGAATTTGACAGCTTTTCCCCCTGGTATCCTGGCATTGCAGACAGGCTTTCAGGAAGCAGAAAACAAATCAGTGAGTGTGAGAAAATGTCAACTGCTAATGTAGTAGACATGTAGTAGACTCCGCCATCTTGTCTATTTCAAATCTTCTCTCATTGAGAAAGGTGGGCGAATTTAGGAAGGATCGGTTGGACGAAAATTCTGTGTTCTATGTTGTACACTACCTACTGTGTAATGACTGTATGTATGGCAGTGTTTACATACTGTATCACCTCTGTTTCAAAGTGTAGCTAATCTACTACAAGATGACCATGTGCTCCTGAAAACAAATTCAGATGGAAAATAAAAACTCACGTTGTTGTTTTGCAAGACATACAAGTCACAGGAGGGTGACTAAAGTGGATTCTGGTCAAGCTTTTATCCTTGCAGTCACATTGACTAGCTGGGTATTCTAAACAGTTAGCTACTGTAAAAGCTAGCTAAGTTGCATAGGTACAATACAATACCTAAACTATTCACAGATTTGGTACAGTGACAGCTGTCATTTTATAATCAGCACCAGATCTTCATTGTGTGACGTTAGCAGCTCTGTATTGTGTTGCAGCAAGCTAGTAGCTAGTTACTGTCCTATCAGGTCTTAGCTTTCTATCTAGCTAGGTTGACAACTGCTCTTTAACCATACTCAACCTAGCTATAGTTAGCTATCTTGACTAATAGGATATGGCAGTACAGACTGCACTGTGTCATTCTGACATTAGATAGCATTGCTAGCTAGCAACAAGCCAAGTTAGCTAGCTATCAACAATTGTTGTTTTTGTAACACAAAATTATGTGTAACGGTGATTTTCTATTGGCATAACTACACACACTGCATACACAAATGCATTTAAAATAAAATCCTACCTCTGTTGTCAGTGTTATTCACACCCGGTCTCCTGCTTTCCTCGTACGCTCAGTTAGCTAACGTTAGCTACAGCTGGCAACTAACGTTACAGTGCCACTGCAGTTGACAGTTAACGGGAAAACAAGTTTTGCAAATAATTCTGTATCTAGAATTAATGAATACAAATGAGTAACAAGTTAAGACATCCGGGTTTCCATTAAGTCAGTCTCCGACACGGGCACCGGCTAAATGTTTTCGGTCTCGCCAGGACGAAACAACAGTATTCTGCCTGGTTGCCATGAAAAACAGCACTGCCCATCACGCTTGGGCGTCAGCGAGAACACATGGAAACCGTCACGCGAGACCAAGATTCTTCTTCGGGTTTATTGGCGAAATACACATACTGTATGTTGTATATGTTTTATTTAACCTATATTTATTAACTAGGCAAGTCAGTTAAGAACAAATTCTTATTTACAATGACAGCCTAACCCTAACAACACTGAGCCAAATGCACACCACCTTATTGGACTACCAATCAAAGCCAGTTGTGATACAGCCTGGAATTAAACCAGGGTCTGTAGTGACATCTCTAGCACTGAGATGCAGTGCCTTAGACTGCTGCACCACTTTCTGTAGTGACACCTCTAGCACTGAGATGCAGTGCCTTAGACTGCTGCACCACTTGGGAACTCAGTATGTGGTAGTAGTAGAGTAGTGGCCTGAGGGCACACTTAATGTTTTGTGAAATCTGTTGTGAAATGTATTGTAGCTAATGATTTTAAAATTGTATATAACTGCCTTAAGTTAATTTTGCTGGATCACAGGAAGGGTAGATAATGGAGAGCCACAATAATTACAAATACAAAATACACACAAAAATCTAATTTATCTTTATTTGTGTAGGCCTTACAGTGAAATGCTTACTTACAAGCCCTTAACCAACAATGCTTTAAGAAGTTAAGAAGAAAAATGTGCTAAGTAAAAAATTGAGAAAAAAAGTAACAAATAATTAAACAGCAGCAGTAAAATAACAATAGCGAGGCCATATACAGGTGGTACCAGTACAGAGTCAATGTGCGGGGGCACCAGTTACTCGAAGTAATTGAGGTAATATGTACATGTAGGTAGAGTTAAAATGACCATGCATAGACAATAAGAGGGGTCTAGGTAGCCCTTTGAATAGCTGTTCAGGAGTTTTATGGCTTGGGGGTAGAAACTGTTAAGAAGCTTTTTGGACCTAGACTCGCTGTTAGTCTACACCTGTTGTTTACAAAGCGTGTGACTATTAACATTTGATTTGATTTGATTTGAACTCTAACAAGAGATCAGGACCTTTAAGCCTCCGGCACAGGTGATATAACCTACATGCCCCATAACAAAGGGGTCACTGGTCCGAGTCCTGCACTGACTGGTGCACCTAAATTGCTACACTGGTGGCAGCAGTGGGATAATCCCTGCAGTCTATGACCTGTCTCTCTGTCTCTGTCTCTGTCTCTCTCTAACAGTATAATAATGATGCTCTTACAGAGAGACAGAGAGACAGGTAATAGACTGCAGTTACAGTCTATTACATGTGGTCTTTGCCGCTATATGATACTGCCATCTACTGTTAAGGATCGGTGACCGCTTATGAGACAAAGAGTGTCTGTGTAAGAGAGTGAGGCAGAGAAACAGACAAGTGGACAGACAGACAGACAGACAGACAGACAGACAGACAGACAGACAGACAGACAGACAGACAGACAGACAGACAGACAGACAGGCGGTGGACAGACAGACAGACAGACAGACAGGCGGTAGACAGACAGACAGACAGACAGACAGACAGACAGACAGACAGAGTGTGTGTGTGTGTGTGTGTGTGTGTGTGTGTGTGTGTGTGTGTGTGTGTGTGTGTGTGTTAGATTGACTGTCTGTCTCCTTAGGGTCAAGTAAGGAACCAGGAACTTCAGGGGGTCAGAGGGGCATCTTAAGTGTCTCCTCTACACAAACTATGACATCAGTTTGTACAGACTTCAATTCCTGGATGACAGTTGAGTGTAATTCCCACTTCCATGCCGGATTTCTAAAACAGGGGGGCAGGCTGGCAACTAGACTAGATGACAACACCGGATTGAGGAAATTGACGAGGGCAAACCATGTGGGGAAAAAACAAACTTGTTTTTAAGCCGATATAACCATGCAACCTCGTGTATTAAGTCACTCCATCCAAGCAGCGACGTCGTGAGTCCAGAACAGCTCTTCTGAACATTCAAGTCGCCACTTGCTAAATCTTATCCAAAGATGTATTTTCTCCTTTTCACAGTATTCTCCATATTCATAGTGCGTAATGTTGACGCTTGGGGAGCAAGTGTCAAGTACGCGGTGAACTGCCCTGAGCGGTGCAATGTGGACCTGTGCGGCTTGACGCAGCGCTGCAGACGGACAGTGCTGGATGACTGCGGTTGTTGCCAGGTCTGTGCGGCAGACAGAGGGGAACACTGCTATCGCACTGTGTCTGGGATGCACGGAGTCAAGTGCGGACCGGGATTATTCTGCGAGTTCTACAAAGATGAGGACGACTATGGAGATGAATATGGCATTTGCAAAGGTAGGCTAATATTCACCATGACGCATCAAATGCGCAATTGCGCATCATAAATTGTGTGATTAATCTGTAAATAGTCAATACATATGCCATAACAGGCTAGCTACATGTGGTATCTATTTATATTGTGTTACATATTGACTATTACGTCTGTTTATTTCTTCCCAAAGCCTGACTGTTTCATTGCTGTTATTCCAAAGTCATCTATAGTTTCTGTGTTCATAGCATTCCTAAAAGTTACCATAATGAAAACGATGCCTACTATGACATGTTTTATGTAGATATGAGTATTTAGTCAAGCTACGCTTAGCTATGACTGTGGCCTTGATGGATGCAAAGTTTTTCGAATTGGAATGTTTACTATTTCTGCTCCTGTTGATAGTGGTGAAGAGAACTGTATCTGTAGGCTTACATCACTATAATGCAGATCTGATAAATTACCAAGAGCGAAGCATCATGGACCTGTAGAACAGAACAGAATAGAATAGAAAATACATCTCTGTGGCTCGCTGACATCCCCACTCTGTACTTTTTTTTGTCTAATGGATGATCATTGAATTGCCTACTGTAAGTACATATCAATGCCCATCTCCTACTAGTGCAATAACATTGAATGGTATTCCCTTCTTTACAGATTGCATGTATGGAACCTATGGGGTAGGGTGTGGTAAAACATGCCATTGCAAAGCTGGAGGTATCTGTGACAGAGAGACAGGAGCCTGCCTCACCTTCAAATTCTTCACCAAAATCGCCAGCAAGCTGAAGACACAGCACCCCAATGCAGGTAAGAGATTGAGAAAATATTTCAATGTGAGAGGCACCCTATGGGACACAGATTCTGGACTATGAAGCACTTCCAAAGGAGATTATCCAGTGCTTTTTAATCCAGGTTGAAAGGTCTTGTCTTTGTCTGAGAAACTGTACGCTAGAGTTAAAAAAAATAAGCAAATACATTTGAGCATGTTTTGGATACACAACATGGAGTAGCACTAAAGCAAATACACAATTAAAAGTAATCCAGTTAAAGAAACGCAGCGTGTGTATCTTTGTGAAGTATTTGCAGTGGTCATATCACGTTGAATAGATGCTGACCAGGTGATATTTCTCGTTTTCAGGAGGTGAGATTGGTTCAGGAGATGACAGCACCAGTCTGAATGGGGAAAGATCCGCTGCTCCAAAATGGTTAACACCTCGTTGACACTCATTATCAAGACTTAGTTTATTCTGTGTAAATGTAGAAAGCATAGTAGTAAATTAAATGATTGAAGGATATATTTTATTATGTATTATTAAGAAAACACATTTTCTACAAGATGATTGTATGTTTTGAACATCTCTGTTGTGCTGTTTCTATTTTATATCAGTGCCCCATCATGTCATAAGAGTTGTGTTGTACCAAACAAAGGGAGGTAAAATGTACCAAAGTTAAAATATATGTTTATTCTACTTTTATACAAAGTATGAATATATCTAGAATGTCTTTGATGACCTCTATGGTGAGTTAACGTTTTAGCAATGCTGCATTCACTGCTCCATAATTGAGATAATTTGGTTCAATCAAATTATGTGAAAATGTTGTGCTGATATGATATGACCCCCCCCCCAGGGATATAAAATAATAAATAATATATTGTCTCATCCTTTTCTTCTAGAAGTATCTACTGTGATCTGCGCTTTTAATTGTTTGTTTGTTTGATTGATTGTTCTTTACTGAGAATCTCTTATTTTTCTTTCACCTGTGACCACATGGAACAATATATATGTCATATGTCATGTCATATCACCTGCCAATGTACAGTATGGTCTTACAAATAAACCAAAGTTGACCAGGAAAAAATCTGTTTGAAGCCCTCAGTTTATTCATTGCAGTTTATTTACCTCCTGTGTTATTAATGATGTCAGTCTACATAAAGAGAAAGATACATTTAGCAGATGCTCTTATCCAGAGCGTCTTACAAGAGCAATTAGGGTTAAGTACCTTGCTCAAGGGCACATAGTCGGCTTGGAGGTTCGATTCGGCGACCTTTCGGTTACTGGCCCAACGCTCTTAACCGCTAGGCTACCTTTTCAAGAAAAACCACAAGGACATTAAATGAATCTGCAAAGCTATGTTTTATCTGACTGCAACATTATTATATTGATATCACGAGGCATTCAATGCCTGACAATGGAAGATGCAAAACTGCAGTTGTCACACTAATTCTTAACAAATGCTAATGATTACATAAAGTGTATGTTCATAATTTATAGAAACGTTTGTGGTCATACGCACAAGTAGATTCTGGGGCTAATGAAGTTACCTTGAAAAAACCCCAGAAAGGGTTGAATAGTCTCCTAATTACCACCTTCATTGACATCGTTTCTTCATAACTTATAGCCGAGTTAAAAGCCTATTATTGTCCCTCAATTGAATCACTTTGGAACCCATGGAACACCTGGACCTCCACTGAGTGGCCTGTGTCCACCCTGACTCTGAAAATACCCCGGTCAGGGTTAAAAATAGCCTGTTATTAGCCTAGCCCTCACCTCTGAGAATCAGCACGGTACACAACACAACTGTTTTCCAGCATCAGGCTTGTTTGTTTCCTATTCCTGGGCTTCCTGACACCTGTGCAAATGGTCCCTCTTCCTGTTGTTGTTGTGCCTTCCCAGAAATTTAAAAGGCTTGGAATTTGTCAAGTGACACACGTCACTGGTGTGACTGTCGAGCCGCCATCCCGGCAGAGCTGGAGACACCGTGCTTCCTCCCTGGCTGCTTGGGTTTATCTGAATTCTTTCCTGAAACAACTTCAAGTCAACACCTAAACACAAACAAGTTCTCACACTCACAGGGAGCAAAGACATGTTGCACGGCGGTGTCTGCAATAACAGTATTGGAATGTTGTGAGAAGGCACATCATAGGATAGAATAGAATAGGATACAATAGGGTAGGATAGGATAGGATAGAATAGAATAGGATACAATAAGGTAGGATAGGATAGGATAGGATAGAATAGGATAGGATAGAATGTAATAGGATAGGATAGGATAGGATAGAATAGGATAGGATAGGATAGAATAGGATAGGATAGGATAGGATAGGATAGAATAGGATAGGATAGAATGTAATAGGATAGGATAGAATAGAATAGGATAGGATAGGATAGAATAGGATAGGATAGGATAGAATAGGATAGGATAGGATAGAATAGAATAGGATAGAATAGGATAGAATAGGATAGGATAGAATAGAATGTAATAGGATAGGATAGAATAGAATAGAATAGAATAGAATGTAATAGGATAGGATAGAATAGAATAGGATAGAATAGAATAGGATAGGATAGAATAGGATAGGATAGGATATAATAGGATAGGATAGAATAGAATAGGATAGGATAGAATATAATAGAATAGGATAGGATAGGATAGAATAGGATAGGATAGGATAGGATAGAATAGAATAGGATAGGATAGGATAGGATAGAATAGGATAGGATAGGATAGGATAGAATAGAATAGGATAGGATAGGATAGGATAGAATAGGATAGGATAGGATAGAATAGGATAGGATAGGATAGGATAGAATAGAATAGGATAGAATAGAATAGAATGTAATAGGATAGGATAGAATAGAATAGAATAGAATGTAATAGGATAGGATAGAATAGAATAGGATAGGATAGAATAGGATAGGATAGGATATAATAGGATAGGATAGAATAGAATAGGATAGGATAGGATAGGATAGAATAGAATAGGATAGGATAGAATAGGATAGGATAGGATATAATAGGATAGGATAGAATAGAATAGGATAGGATAGAATAGAATAGAATAGAATAGGATAGGATAGGATAGGATAGAATAGGATAGGATAGGATAGAATAGAATAGAATAGGATAGGATAGGATAGAATAGAATAGAATAGGATAGGATAGAATAGGATATGATAGGATAGGATAGGATAGGATAGAATAGAATAGGATAGAATAGGATAGGATAGGATAGGATAGAATAGAATAGGATAGGATAGGATAGGATAGAATAGGGTAGGATAGGATAGGATAGAATAGAATAGAATAGAATAGGATAGAATAGGATAGAATAGAATAGAATGTAATAGGATAGGATAGAATAGAATAGGATAGGATAGGATAGGATAGGATAGGATAGGATAGGATAGGATAGAATAGAATAGAATAGAATAGGATAGGATAGGATAGGATAGGATAGGATAGGATAGGATAGGATAGATAGAAGAATGAGATAGAATAGAATAGAATAGAATAGGATAGAATAGGATAGAATAGAATAGAATAGGATAGGATAGAATAGGATAGGATAGAATAGGATAGGATAGGATAGGATAGGATAGGATAGGATAGAATAGGATAGGATAGAATAGGATAGGATAGAATAGGATAGGATAGAATAGAATAGGATAGGATAGGATAGAATAGGATAGGATAGAATAGATAGGATAGGATAGAATAGGATAGGATAGAATAGAATAGGATAGGATAGGATAGAATAGGATAGGATAGGATAGAATAGGATAGGATAGAATAGAATAGGATAGGATAGGATAGGATAGAATAGGATAGGATAGGATAGGATAGGATAGGATAGGATAGAATAGAATAGAATGTAATAGGATAGAATAGAATAGGATAGGATAGGATAGGATAGGATAGGATAGGATAGGATAGAATAGAATAGGATAGGATAGAATAGGATAGGATAGGATAGAATAGGATAGGATAGGATAGGATAGAATAGAATAGGATAGGATAGAATAGGATAGAATAGAATAGGATAGGATAGAATAGGATAGGATAGGATAGGATAGGATAGGATAGGATAGGATAGAATAGGATAGAATAGGATAGGATAGGGTAGAATAGAATGAAACAGTATGAAGCACATCAAGATGGCAGAGTATGTAGGCTATCCAAAGTTTTCCAGCTTTTCATATAGACCTACAAAGCTTTAGAGCTTCTTATGGTCTAAACTCAGCCACCCATGACAAAGATAGCATAGACTTCATTGAATGCTAAGGAGTGGATAGCCTTGACCTGGTCAAGGGCCATGTCAAGGTAAGAGCCAATGAAACAGGACGTGTTGCATGTCAGGATGCAATACCAGAACAACAAGCCTCAAACTGTGACAGCCAGACAGGTCAGGGTTGGAACAGAAAACATTTAAAAAAACATAATTAATCAGAAACGGAAAAACTAGTATTTCTTATTGTACCAGGTAGTCAACTTATTCCCTCCCTGTTTCAGTCAGGTTTTTTTTCTCCATTTGGTGCCTAATGAACACAACGCAGGTCTGATAAGAGGCTGATCTGTGAGGGCTATGAGGGGTGTTGATAGTGTTCTGCCTTGCATGTTCCTGTCATTCCCCTGAGAACCAACACACTGAGACTTCACAACCAAACAAAGGGCCATGCAAAATAACAGGAAAGTGTTGGTGAGAAATACCCTTTATCTGACTCCCTGAGCACGTCAGCGCCGCCTTACAGAAACAAAGGTGTGTGAACGCAGCAGTAAAGATCTCTGATTTATGGCCAATGCCCTCCTTTCTATTATTTACAGTGGACTTACTTCAGAAATGGACTGGCAGTAGGGCAATTCAGCCGACTGCCCGGTGGGCTAGTTCATCATTTGGGCTGGTCTCACGGGAGAAAAAAATATTGTTAAAAAGAAAGAGAGAGAGAGAGAGAGAGAGAGAAAAGATGCGAGCACGAATTAAGCTAAATGGCTGCTGTCCCATTTCACAGACACAGACACATGCATCAGAAATGCCTGGGCTGGTTCCTGGTCCCAGTCCGCCCCTGCCGTTTACTCCAACAGGTTGTTTTTTAGCACAGTCAAGTGGATAATAAAAGGCAACATGTCGTGACCTTCTAGGAAATTAACTGATGTCTGGGTCTCCCACTAAATACAACAATGAATCGGACGGATATCTAATTCAGGAATCAAAAGAAAATTTAAACTGATTAGGTGGTTTTGAATTCCAGGGTAGTTGGCTTACACACAACATGCCATTGAACAATTTCCAGTCTAGCTTTGAAGTGACAAGTGACATTTTTGCACGCAGGCTTAGCCTGACGTGATACTACTCCTATGTTGGATGGCTGTGCCTCAACTGTTCTATTAGATTAATGTGTCTGTCCAGAGTCCTCACAGACTCATGGGACACATTCAGCAGGGCACACCATGGAAAATGTTTAAAAACCGTTTGCAACGGAAAACAAAAATGTGCTTTTCTTATTGAAAAGTAGATCCTACTCTTGTTTCAGTCAGTTTTCTTCAGTTTGGTGTCTAATGAACACAATCCTGGAGCTCTTCAACAGTTCACTGCTTACTGTCCGAGTTTAATCGGCTGAGGCTGTGACCCATATGACCCACTGATGAACTTTTGACCTTAAAGTCTGAGCACCAATTGGAGCATAGGTACTTTCTAAAATTTCTGACTCGCTAACTACTTGAACGTAGCACATGTAGCCTATAACTACAACCAGTTAGCAAGTCGGAAATTTCAGAGGTCCGACTAGCACGTGAAAGTGGCATTTGTGCGCATCCTGGTTGGAGGTTTTCATATGATAGTGCTCACAGGTTTGATTGTGATTGGTTTGAAATGTAAAATTTTCTTCAATTTTAAACCAATCGCAATCAATCCTGGTCAATAAAGACATCCGTTCGTGAGTGCACAGTGCACGCTGGTTGACTGTCAAACCATGAAGCTGCCTGATAGGCTCTTCAAAACGGGGCAATAAGAGCTGCTAAATAGCCTACTTTAGGCTTACATTTGATGGTAGCAAGTTAATTATTAAACATATGCATGGATCAGAAGCCTAATAACTTGTAATTATTAATGCATGATTAGAAAGAGGTTTTGGCACGTTTCACCATAAGCTCTAGGCTATGTTTCTTGTTCGAGGTGATCGTAAAATGCAAATTCCAGAAAATATCGGACATTATACAATCATACATCTCTTTCTCATACAGGTCTATAAACAGTTTATTATTATGTTTTCCTTTGTATAAATTGATCCTTTTTGTGTCAGGGCAGGAACTGAAAAGAATGTATGCCTACGTTTTGGTAAATCTAGCCTAGAGTATATGTCTGCTGTATAGCCATCTCAAGCCATAGCGAGCACAAACAGATCAGGGACCTATAGGGACCAGATCAGGGACCTATACCTTTTTCTTGATTTATTGGAACATATACAGTATATGTCTACATGCCCCGTATATACAAACGTAAAACAAGCAAAGGGTCTTGCCCCACCTTGAGGTTCTTGAGAGAGGAAGTGTGTGAATGCAATTTGTCCATTTGAGCAGCAGCAAAGGGATGAAAACGTAGACTGAATGATACTGAAGAGGTACACTGACAAACAAGAAAACAAATGTGTACCTGTGTGAAAGTGAGGCTAAAATATAGAGTAGCAGAGGCACACAAGGTCTTATCTGATGACCCTGGGGCCATACTTGCAAACATTATTTAAAAAAAGTTCAAGTTCAAGCATCCGCCAATTAAAATCGGCGCTGTAGTGTCACGTGATAGAATGCTACATTGTAGCTGGTCCCATCAGATAACATGGCAGATGTTAGCCCTATGCTAACCTCAGCAGGTGGCAGGGATTATTTCCTGTAACAAATTCCTCATCAGCCTATCACAGATCTTAAACTTTTTCTCCACAAACCAATGCCATTTCTTAAAATAGGTCAACTTAGCTACCAGAGCATACATGTAAACCTCCACATTAAAGGTTTACATTTATCCCTCTATTTTAAGAAATGTTTATGATAGGTTGATGAGGAATTTGTTACGCTAAACGTGTGCCAGGTGTTGCAGTGATTTCACTTGCTGTGGAAGCTGACGTGTATAGTGTTGAGTCATCAGCATACTTAGACGCACAAGATTTACTCAGTGCCAGTGGCAGGTCATTAGTAAAGATTGAGAAAAAAAGTAAAGGGCCTAGACAGCTGCCCTGGGGGAATGGCTGACTACCTGGATTATGTTGGAGAGGCTTCCATTAAAGAACACCACTCTGTATTCTGTTAGACAGGTAACTCTCCATACACAATATAGCAGGGAATGTGAAGTCATACCACATCTGTTTTTCCAGCAGCAGATTATGGTCGATAATGTCAAAAGCTGCACTGAAGTCTAACAGAACAGCTCCCACAAGCTTCTTACTATACATTTCTTTCAGCCAATCATCAGTCATTTGTGTAAGAGCCGTACAGCCCCACCTATAAACATGCTGAATGTTAGTCCTGAGGCAACACACTTTCCTGTTGGCTTGAAGATTGAAGAGACGGCAAATAGGAGTGGCAATATAATCCTCAGTCATTTTTCATCCAAGTTGTCAGACCCAGGTGGCTTGTCATTGTTGCTAGACAACAACAAAAATGTAACCTATTTCACACTCACTTTACGAAATTCAAAATTACAATGCTTGTCTTTTATAATTTGGTCACTTATGAATGGATGTGTAGGTTCAGAATTTGTTGTTGGAATGTCATGCCTGAATTTGCTTATCTTGCCAAAGAACAAAATCCTTAATAAAGTAGTTGACAATATCAGTGGGTTTTGTGATGAATGAGCCATCTGATTCAATGAAGGATGGAGCTGAGTTTGCCTTTTTGCCTTAAATGTAATTTAAGGTGCTCCACAGCTTTTTACTATCATTCTTTCTATCATTTATCATTTATAGTACAGTTTCTTCTTCTTTTTGTTTAGTTTAGTCACATGATTTCTCAATATACAGTACATTTGACAATTAGCTCTGCAGCCAGACTTATTTGCCATTCCTTTTGCCTCATCCTTCTCAACCATAAAACGTTTCAATCGCTCTGCGATCCACAAAAATGTTACTGTTTTTACAGAAATGTTCTTATTGGTTGCACGCTTATTAGTAACCGGAATAAGCATGCGTTAAGAGGAGCGTCTGGTTGCTTCTCAGTACAAACAACAGACTAGAAAATATGAATCACCACAGAACGTCTTGTATGATCTCTATGGTAGACCCAGCCTTTGGAACTTTGGTTTTCCTAGATATGGCTACTAAATTATGATCGCAACATCTGATGGATGCGGATACTGCTTTAGAGCAGATTTCTGCAGCGTTATTAAAGCTGTGATCAATACATGTGGATGATTTCATTTCTGAACCAGGTTGCAGGCACTGGTTACAGTTTGAAGCTTTTTCTTGAGTGGACAGCTTGATGAAAGAATACATTTAAGATGTACAATATACCACACCTCCATTCCGTGAATTACACTTTAACCCACCAGCACCGTCACCCGCTGTCACAGGACACCGTCACCCACTGTCACAGGACACCGTCACCCACTGTCACAGGACACCGTCACCCACTGTCACAGGACACCGTCACCCACTTACCCCAAGGCGGCTCAACTTACCCTGTCCCTACGTTCAAATTACCCCATACCCGGGGGAAATTGTGCCAAACCTTTTTTTTAGCACGCTATGTTGTCAAAACTGTAATGTTTACATGAATTCTGATTATTTCCAGGGATACACATCCTGAAAAATACGTAGATATCTTTGTTAGAAACAATATCCCTTGACATGGTGTGTGTGTGTGTGTGTGTGTGTGTGTGTGTGTGTGTGTGTGTGTGTGTGTGTGTGTGTGTGTGTGTGTGTGTGTGTGTGTGTGTGTGTGTGTGGTTAATGCTGCTTACGGTAGTGTCCTTTAGGCCCCTGGCTTTATATTTCGGTCTAATGGGACCACCTAGTGGGGACATGCTGTACATGGGGCGGAATAGAGTAGACCAGAACAGACCTGATCTGGGATCGCAGGGTCCACTCCAGGAGAGCCTAATGGATGTCTGCCTGTGAGTCAGTGAGGGGAGTGAATAACTACTGCATGTCTGTATCATGATACAGCCTGAGGAGGATGGGCCTCTACGCTGTCTAGTAGTTCCTCCCAAGAATTCTTCATTCTATAGAGATTGTCATTGCCATGAAAGCAGAGGCCAGTTTTGATAATTAATAGACGTTCTGTGAGTCACCACTAGGGGGTAGTAGAGAGTACCAGAAAACAGGAGCTATCCAACAACTGCAGCTGTAGTTCTGCAGTTACTTCTCTTCATTCCAGATTTGAATAAGTTGAACACAGAAGCGTCAGATGTAAAATTAATTACTAAACTTCATTTTTAAGCCCAAGTTTTATCATTTTTTTATTTGTTTTATTTTATTTAACCTTTATTTAACTAGGTAAGTCAGTTAAGAACAAGTTCTTATTTACAATGACGGCCTACCAAAAGGCAAAAGGTCTCCTGTGGGGACGGGGGCTGGGATTAAAATAAAAATATAGGACAAAACACACATTACGACAAGAGACAAGAGACACAACACAACATAAAGAGAGACTTAAGACAACAACATAGCATGGCAGCAACACATGACAACACGGCATGGTAGCAACACAACATGAAAACAACATGGTAGCAACACAACACGGTAGAAGCACAACATGGTAGCGGCACAAAACATGGTACAAACATTATTGGGCCCAGACAACAGCACAAAGGCATGATGTGCCATGATGAGCCATCTGAGACAACAATACATCACGCGAAGCAGCCACAACTGTCAGTAAGAGTGTCCATGATTGAGTCTTTGAATGAAGAGATTGAGATGAAACTGTCCAGTTTGAGTGTTTGTTGCAGCTTGTTCCAGTCGCTAGCTGCAGCGAACTGAAAAGAGGAGCGACACAGGGATGTGTGTGCTTTGGGGATCTTTAACAGAATGTGACTAGCAGAACGGGTGTTGTATGTGGAGGATGAGGGCTGCAGTAGGTATCTTAGATAGTGGCGAGTGAGGCCTTCGAGTGTTTTATAAATAAGCATCAACCGGTGGGTCTTGCAACGGGTATACAGAGATGACAAGTTTATAGAGGAGTATAAAGTGCAGTCATGTGTCCTATAAGGAGCATTGGTGGCAAATCTGATGGCCAAATGGTAAAGAACATCTAGCTGCTCGAAAGCACCCTTACCTGCCGATCTATAAATTACGTCTCCATAATCTAGCATGGGTAGGATGGTCATCTGAATCGGGGTTAGTTTGGCAGGTGGTGTGAAATAGGAGTGATTATGATAGAGGAAACTAAGTCTAGATTTAACCTTAGCCTGCAACTTTGATATGTGCTGAGAGAAGGACAGTGTACCATATAGCCATACTCCATCCTGTGGCGTTCTGCATTAGCATCAAATAGCCCCTGTGATATGCAACTTTTCAGGGAAGTTAGAAACCAATATACACAGGCAGTTAGAAAAGCAAAGGCTAGCTTTTTCAAGCAGAAATTTCCTTCCTGCAACACAAACTCAAAAAAGTTCTGAGACACTGTAAAGTCCATGGAGAATAAGAGCACCTC
Source organism: Salmo trutta (assembly GCF_901001165.1). Taxonomy (NCBI): domain Eukaryota; kingdom Metazoa; phylum Chordata; class Actinopteri; order Salmoniformes; family Salmonidae; genus Salmo; species Salmo trutta. The sequence goes on from NC_042971.1 coordinate 60,376,050, forward strand.
CTCCCAGCTGCCCACTGCACTGAGGATAGGAACCTCTGTCACCTCTGATAAATCCACTATAATTGAGAATTTCAATAAGCATTTTTCTACGGCTGGCCATGCTTTCCACCTGGCTACCCCTAGCGCGGACAACAGCACTGCACCCCCCACAGCTACTCGCCCAAGCCTTCCCCATTTTTCCTTCTCCCAAATCCAGTCAGCTGATGTTCTGAAAGAGCTGCAAAATCTGGACCCCTACAAATCACCCGGGCTAGACAATCTGGACCCTTTCTTTCAAAAATGATCTGCCAAAATTGTTGCAACCCCTATTACTAGCCTGTTCAACCTCTCTTTCGTGTCGTCTGAGATTCCAAAAGATTGGAAAGCAGCTGCTGTCATCCCCTTCTTCAAAGGAGGGGACACTCTTGACCCAAACTGCTACAAACCTATATCTATCTTACCCTGCCTTTCTAAGGTCTTCGAAAGCCAAGTCAACAAACATATTACCGACCATTTCAAATCCCACCGCACCTTCTCCGCTATGCAATCTGGTTTCAGAGCTGGTCATGGGTGCACCTCAGCCACGCTCAAGGTCCTAAACGATATCGTAACCGCCATCGATAAGAAACAATACTGTGATGCCGTATTCATTGACCTGGCCAAGGCTTTCGACTCAGTCAATCATCACATCCTCATCGGCAGACTCAATAGCCTTGGTTTCTCAAATGATTGCCTCGCCTGGTTCACCAACTACTTCTCTGATAGAGTTCAATATGTCAAATCGGATGGCCTGTTGTCTGGACCTCTGGTAGTCTCTATGGGGGTGCCACAGGGTTCAATTCTTGGGCCAACTCTTTTCTCTGTATACATCAATGATGTCGCTCTTGCTGCTGGTGAGTCTCTGATCCACCTCTACGCAGATGACACCATTCTGTATACTTCTGGCCCTTCTTTGGACACTGTGTTAACTACCCTCCAGATGAGCTTCGATGCCATACAACTCTCCTTCCGTGGCCTCCAACTGCTCTTAAATACAAGTAAAACTAAATGCATGCTCTTCAACCGATCGCTGCCTGCACCTGCCCGCCCGTCCAGCATCACTGCTCTGGACGGTTCTGACTTAGAATATGTGGACAACTACAAATACCTAGGTGTCTGGTTAGACTGTAAGCTCTCCTTCCAGACTCACATCAAATCAAAATCAAATCAAATTTATTTATATAGCCCTTCATACATCAGCTGATATCTCAAAGTGCTGTACAGAAACCCAGCCTAAAACCCCAAACAGCAAGCAATGCATGTGAAAGAAGCACGGTGGCTAGGAAAAACTCCCTAGGAAAAACTCCCTAGAAAGGCCAAAAACCTAGGAAGAAACCTAGAGAGGAACCAGGCTATGAGGGGTGGCCATTCCTCTTCTGGCTGTGCCGGGTGGATATTATAACAGAACATGGTCAAGATGTTGAAAATGTTCATAAATGACCAGCATGGTCAAATAATAATAATCATAGTAGTTGTCGAGGGTGCAACAAGCACGTCCGGTGAACAGGTCAGGGTTCCATAGCCGCAGGCAGAACATGCATCAAACATCTCCAATCCAAAGTTAAATCTAGAATTGGCTTCCTATTTCACAACAAAGCCTCCTTCACTCATGCTGCCAAACATACCCTTGTAAACTGGCGATGTCATTTACAAAATAGCCTCCAATACTCTACTCAATAAACTGGATGCAGTCTATCACAGTGCCATCCGTTTTGTCACCAAAGCCCCATATACTACCCACCACTGCGACCTGTACGCTCTCGTTGGCTGGCCCTCGCTTCATACTCGTCGCCAAACCCACTGGCTCCAGGTCATCTACAAGACCCTGCTAGGTAAAGTCCCCCCTTATCTCCACTCACTGGCCACCATAGCAGCACCCACCTGTAGCACGCGCTCCAGCAGGTATATCTCTCTGGTCACCCCCAAAGCCAATTCCTCCTTTGGCCTTCTCTCCTTCCAGTTCTCTGCTACCAATGACCGGAACGAACTACAAAAATCTCTGAAACTGGAAACACTTATCTCCCTCACTAGCTTTAAGCACCAGCTGTCAGAACAGCTCACAGATCACTGCACCTGTACATAGCCCATCTATAATTTAGCCCATACAACTACCTCTTCCCCTACTGTATTTATTTATTTGATTTATTTTGCTCCTTTGCACCCCATTATTTCTATTTCTACTTTGCACTTTCTTCCACTGCAAATCTACCATTCCAGTGTTTTACTTGCTATATTGTATTTACTTTGTCACCATGGCCTTTTTTGCCTTTACCTCCCTTATCTCACCTCATTTGCTCACATTGTATATAGACTTATTTTTCTACTGTATTATTGACTGTATGTTTGTTTTACTCCATGTGTAACTCTGTGTTGTTGTATGTGTCGAACTGCTTTGCTTTATCTTGACCAGGTCGCAATTGTAAATGAGAACTTGTTCTCAACTTGCCTACCTGGTTAAATAAAGGTGAAATAAAAATAAATAAATACTCCCTAGTACTTGTATGAGGTGACTACCTCAATCTCTAAACCCTCAGAGGTAGTAAATCACACCTGTGGGGAGAGGGGCATTCTTCTTACCAAACCACATTACCTTTGTTTTGGAGGTGTTCAGAACAAGGTTAAGAGCAGAGAATGCTTGTTGGACACTAAGAAAGCTTTGTTATAGAGCGTTTAACACAAAATCATAGAAATTTCAAAAAATATATGTGTCAGTGCAAGGGGTGCGTAAATCGATCGACAGGTGCGACCATGGCCGTTGTGGAACGGGTAAGGGTTGTACTTTACCTCTGGGCAGGTGCCTAGGAGCCTTACACTGGGCGCACACTGAGCAGGAGGAAACATAAACCCTCACGTCCTTAGTCAAAGTGGGCCACAAGGACTTCCCACTCAGACAGCGCACCGTCCGACCGATCCCAGGATGACCAGAGGAGGGTGACGTGTGGGCCCAATAGATCAGCCGGTCACGGACAGCAGACGGAACGTACAGACTCCCAGCGGGACACTGTAGGGGACGCGGGCTCTGCACGTGACGCCCGCTCAATGTCCGCGTCCAGCTCCCACACTACCTGCGCCACCAGGCAGGAGGCCGGGAGTATGGGGGTGGGATCCATGGGCCGCTCCTCTGTGTCATACATCCGGGACAGTGCGTCTGCCTTCACGTTCTGGTAACCTGGTCTGTAAGAGAGGGTGAAAACAAAACGGGTGAAAAACATGGCCCACCTTGCCTGGCGAGGGTTCAGTCTCCTCACCACCCAGATGTACTCCAGATTGCGGTGGTCAGTCCAGATGAGAAAAGGGTGTTTAGCCCCCTCAAGCCAATGTCTCCACGCCTTCAAAGCCTTGACGACAGCCAACAGCTCCCGGTCCCCCACGTCATAGTTTCGCTCCGCCGAGATGAGCTTCCTCGAGAAGAAAGCACAGGGGCGGAGCTTCGGTGGCGTACCCGAGCGCTGAGAGAGTACGGCTCCTATCCCAGCCTCGGACGCATCCACCTCCACTATGAATGCCAAAGAGGGATCCGGATGGGCCAGCACGGGAGCCGAGGTAAACAGAGCCCTCAGGTGACCAAAAGCCCCGTTCGCCTCAGCTGACCACTGCAAACGTACCGGTCCCCCTTCAGCAGTGAGGTAATGGGAGCCACTACCTGACCAAAACCCCGGATAAACCTCCGGTAATAATTGGCAAACCCTAGAAACCGCTGCACCTCCTGTACCGTGGTGGGAGTCGGCCAATTACGCACAGCTGAAATGCGGTCACTCTCCATCTCCACCCCTGAGGTGGAAATGCGGTACCCTACGAAGGAGACGGACTGTTGGAAGAACAGGCATTTCTCGCGTACCAGGGACACATGCTCGGCGCGTGTAGCGGAGTATATCAAAATGTCATCGATATACACCACTACACCCTGCCCGTGCAGGTCCCTGAAAATCTTGTCTACAAAGGCTTGGAAGACTGATGGAGCATTCATCAACCCGTACGGCATGACGAGGTACTCAGAATGGCCTGAGGTAGTCGTCTTCCACTCGTCTCCCTCCTGGATAAGCACCAGGTTGTACGCGCTCCTGAGATCTAGTTTGGTGAAGAAGCGCGCCCCGTGCATTGACTCAATCGCTGTGGCGATTAGAGGTAGTGGGTAACTGTACCTCACAGTGACCTGATTGAGGCCTCGATAGTCAATACACGGGCGCAGACCTCCCTCCTTCTTCCTTCTTCTTCACAAAAAAGAAACTTGAGGAGGCGGGTGAAGTGGAGGACCGAATGTACCCCTGACGCAGAGATTCGGAGACATATGTCCCATAGCCGCCGTCTCCGCCTGTAAAAGGGAATACACGTGACTCCTGGGAAGTGCGGCGTCTACCTGAAGGTTTATCGTACAATCCCCCTGATGATGGGGTGGTAATTGAGTCACCTTATACTTAGAGAAGGCGAGAGCCAAATCGGAATATTCAGGGGGAATACGCACGGTGGAGACCTGGTCTGGACTTTCCACCAATGGAAACCCCCAAACACCTCCCCAAGCACTCTCGCGACCACCCCGTGAGAGCCCTCCGTTGCCATGAAACAGTGGGGTTATAATAAGCTAACCAGGGTAGGCCTAGCACCACGGGAAACGCAGGAGAGTCAATAAGGAAGAGACTGATTCTCTCCTTGTGACCCCCCTGCGTCACCATGCCCAGAGGAGCGGTGGCCTCCCTAATCAACCCCGACCCTAATGGTCGACTGTCTAAGGCGTGAACTGGGAAGGGCATAGCCACTGGAATGATGGGGATCCCTAAACTATGGGCAAATGATCAGTCTATAAAATTCCTGACGCAGGAGAGCAGAACTGGGTAATAACCGAAGCAGTTTAATGATCAAAACCAACGTAAATACAAAATATGGGTACAAAACCCGTCGCGTACCAGTCAAAATGTGCACAAGCACTTAAAACAAACAATTTCACACAAAGACATGGGGGGAACAGAGGGTTAAATACACGGCAAGTAATGAGGGAAATGTAAACCAGGTGTATGGGAAAATAAGACAAAACAAACGGAAAATGGAAGGTGGATCGGCAATGGCTAGAAGACCGGTGACGTCGACCGCCGAACGCCGCCCGAACAAGGAGAGGAACCGACTTCAGCGGAAGTCATGACAGTCAGACGTATTTTGTGGAGGGGTGTAACCGATGTGAAATGGCTAGTTAGTTAGCGGTGGTGCGCGCTAATAGCATTTCAATCAGTGACGTCACTCTCTCTGAGACTTGAAGTAGGGTTTCCCCTTGCGTTGCAAGGGCCGCGGCTTTTGTGGCACGATGGGTAACGATGCTTCGTGGGGTGTCAGTTGTTGATGTGTGCAAGGGTCCCTGGTTCGAGCCCGGGTTGGGGCGAAGAGAGGGATGGAACCTACACTGTTACAGGGGCACAGCTCTTTTTACAGTCTATCAGACACATTGACTGGACTAGGCAAGAGTACCCCCCCCCCCCCCCCACTTTATTCTCCCTAGTTGGTGCTTCCTTCCAAAGGTGCGCTACGGAGCAAAGATATGCCAAAGATGGTGGATAAATGAAGACAGCTTACTCAAGTCGTTTACCATTGAAAAATAATTGTCAGTTCTGGTTTACTTAACTGGATGTGTCTCCCATAGACATCAATCTAGTAGCTGCTGGGTCTGCTCTGCTTAGTTTATTCACTTTCAATGAACCAGAAACAAACAGCGAGTGGGGTGTCGCATCAGTGGAGGAGGAGGAGGAGAGAGTGTCGAGCAGTCGCGTTCTCCTGCTCAGACGTTGCATGCTTCAGCCAATGGTTGTGTGCCACATCATCGACTGCGCCCACATAAAAGAAAATACAGTTTACTATAGAATACTATAGTACTTACTATAGAATTTCATAGAATTCTGTACTAAACTGTTAGTAAACTTTAGTATACTGTAGAATATTATACTACACACTGTACTATCCCTTCATCATATGTAGTACTTACTTAAGAATTGTGTAGTATTCTGTAGAATTCTATACTACACACTGTAGTATCCCCCTCGATCATAGTGTACTTAGTATAATATTTTGTGGTATACTATAGAATTCTATACTACACAATGTAGTATCTCCCTCGATCATAGTGTACTTAGTATAATATTTTGTAGTATACTATAGAATTCTATACTACACAATGTAGTATCCCCATTGATCATGCACTGCTATAATATTTTATAGTTCTGTAGAATACTATACTAGACACTGCCGTATTTGAACCTGCTGTCCTTGGGGAGCTCATTCCAGGGATTTCCGTTGAGGTTCCCCCTCAATTTTTATAGTACTATAGAATTTAGTACTATAATGCAGAATACTATACTCCACACTGTAGTATCCCTTGATTGATTGTTTTTATTTCAACACACCTACAACCACAACTCTTAATACAATGCATATAAATATTCAAACATCCAAAATGTTACAGCTAACCCACATGAAAAGATACTATAGTATGCTATAGTCTAAATACTGTAGTATTACTATATTTATATACTAGTATTCACTGTAGTGTTTTTGTGGGCATGACTGTAGTATAGTATAGTATTCACGGTAGTGTTTTTGTGGACATGACTAGTATAGTGTAGTACTTACTGCAGTGTTTTCACGTACATGACTGTAATATACTGTAGTATATACTGTAGTGTTTTTGCAGACATGACTGTAATATACAATATAATATTCACTATTTTCCCCTGTTCAAAGAAATTAGACATTGAAGTACTCCTTGACGAAGGCAATGCAGCCGAAACGCGTCAGAGTTTTTAAACTTTTGTTTCCATTGAACACGCCATACATATAAAGGCATTTTAATTAATTAAATGAAGAGTGCCTTGGTCCTCCTTTCTTTTTGATGACCAATTTACCCCTTTTACCAAAGAGCACCTTCTGTCCACCAAAATGTACTTAGCAGCGATTCCCTCCCTCCCTTCTTTTCTACTAGTCATTGAAGTTGTTAGGTTTATGTCCCACTGCACATCCTGATATTACCAGGTTCTGACAACTAGATAGTGCTGGTCCTGCTACTAGGTCATTTTTTAAAGAGATATTTCACCCAAATTACAAAATGACATGTTGGTTTCCTTTCCCTGTAAGCAGTCTATGGACAGGGTGTGACAGCAACCTATGCTTTGGTTATGGTACCTATGTTAGCATTTTTACACTTCATGTCCAAATCATCCTAAAGTATCTTAAAATGTATTGTGTAACTCAATGACATTACTTATAGAATGGAAAGGAAGCGCAAAAATGCTAATTGACTTGCGTTGGATTTGTCTTGGATTATCTTGGCAAAGAAGAAATGCTCTGTTTACAGCGAAATTTGTTCACAATATTTGAGAGAATTAATATTTTTGTGCGTATGGAACATTTCTGGGATATTTTATTTCAGCTCATGAAACATGGGGGCAACACTTTACATGTTGTGTTTATTATTTTGCTCAGTTGATTTGACATTTGTATCTTAAAGCATAATTGAGAAAGAATGAATGGAAGTTGGAATATTTGTGACACTTTGGCATATCCCAGGCCTCTTTTAACACAGCATAATGTTTACTTTGTAGGTGCTACAAAGCAGGAAATGTTTTTTTCTTGCATTGTAATATGAGCAGTATTTTTTATTTTTTATGTATTCAAAATGGTCGCCCTCTTCTGGTGATTTGCAAGATGTACATTGATACAAGTAAAAGGAGGGATGTGATTGGTTACCTTGCCTACTATACCAATATCTTTACAACTAGCAGAGATCCCACTCTGGAATTATGATATGTCCATAGAGGAGATTATGTCCAACAATATATAGAAACATTTGCCCATTTTTTTTTTTTGTGTACTTTGAATATTCATGTTTATGTATTTTCAATATTCATGAATTAATGTAGGGAATGTTTTATTTAAATACAAACGCTACTAATATTACATAGCAAGCAGTAAAGCTTCATATAACTTTCATTCTTCAATTTGTAGCACATCGGCCTGGGTAAGGCCAAAATGTCACTAAACTTCAATTAATTACTTCTAAATTATGCTTTTAAGATACAAATGTCAAAATGTATGTCCTTCAATTCTTCCTCCAAAGGACCCTTCTATGGTCTTGTTTTGATGTAGTTTTATGAGGAATCACCCAATAGGGTGAGAGATATCAATCAGTCCATAGCCTGATAGGCTGAGTAAGTGTGTGTGTGTGTTTGTGTGTGTGTGTGTGTGTGTGTGTGTGTGTGTGTGTGTGTGTGTGTGTGTGTGTGTGTGTGTGTGTGTGTGTGTGTGTTTGTGTTTGTGTGTGTGTGTGTGTGTACATCAAATCAAATCAAAGTTTATTTGTCACGTGCGCCGAATAGAACAGGGTTAGACCTTACAGTGAAATGCTTACTTACAAGCCTTAACCAACAGCGCAATTTTTAAGTAAAAAGTAGGTAATAGTAAACAATAGATAAGTAAAGAAATACAAAAGAAAAAGAAAACAGTAAAATGACAGTGAAAATAACAGTAGCGAGGCGATATACAGGGGGCACCGGTACTGAGTCGATGTGCGGGGGCACCGGTTAGTCGGGCTAATTGAGGTAATATGTACAGGAACGTATAGTTAAAGTGACTATACATAGATGATAAACAGAAAGTAGCAGCACCATAAGAGAGGGGGTTGGCGGGACACAATGCAAATAGTCCGGGTAGTTGTACATGTACATATCTGTCTCTCTGTCTCTCTGTCTGTCTCTCTGTCTGTCTGTCTGTCTGTCTCTCTGTCTGTCTGTCTGTCTCTCTGTCTCTCTGTCTGTCTGTCTCTCTGTCTGTCTGTCTGTCTGTCTCTCTGTCTCTCTGTCTGTCTCTCTGTCTGTCTGTCTGTCTGTCTGTCTGTCTGTCTGTCTGTCTGTCTGTCTGTCTGTCTGTCTGTCTGTCTGTCTGTCTGTCTGTCTGTCTGTCTGTCTGTCTGTCTGTCTGTCTGTCTGTCTGTCTCCTGTTATTTGTCTTGAGTGAGAACAAGCAGGCTGTAGTACTCAGAAAGAGTATTTAGCTGGGGACTGGGGTGACACCCAATATGAACATTAGAAATATACTTCGTGCCACTGCCAACAACAGGAAATGTGTTCATTACTGTCCTTACTGTCCCTAGAATTTCTAAGCAAACAGCTGGAGGCAGGGCTTTCTCCTACAGAGCTCCATTTGTATGGAATTGTCTGCCTACCCATGTGAGAGATGCAGACACGGTCTCAACCTATAAGTCTTTATTGAAGACTCATCTCTTCAGTAGGTCCTATGATTGAGTGTAGTCTGGCCCAGGGGTGTGAAGGTGAACGGAAAGGCACTGGAGCGACGAATCGCCCTTGCTGTCTCTGCCTGGCCAGTTCCCCTCTCTCCACTGGGATTCTCTGCCTCAAACCCTATTACAGGGGCTGAGTCACTGGCTTACTGGTGCTCTTCCATGCCGTCCCTAGGAGGGGTGCGTCACTTCAGTGGGTTGAGTCACTGACGTGAACTTCCTGTCCGGGTTGGTGCCCCCCTCGGGTTCATGCCGTGGGGGAGGTCTTCGTGGGCTATACTCGGCCTTGTCTCAGGATGGTAAGTTGGTGGTTGAAGACATCCCTCTAGGTGTGTGGGGGCTGTGCCTTGGCAAAGTGGGTGGGGTTATATTCTGCCTGTTTGGCCCTGTCCGGGGGTATCGTCGGACGGGGCCACAGTGTCTCCCGACCCCTCCTGTCTCAGCCGCCAGTATTTATGCTGCAATAGTTTATGTGTCGGGGGTCAGTCTGATATATCTGGAGTATTTCTCATGTCTTATCTGGTGTCCTGTGTGAATTTAAGTATGCTCCCTCTAATTTTCTCTTTCTCTCTCTCTTCTCTCGGAGGACCTGAGCACTAGGACCATTCCTCAAGACTACCTGGCCTGATGACTCCTTGCTGTCCCCAGTCCACCTGGTTGTGCTGCTGCTCCAGTTAACAGTTCTGCCTGCGGCAATGGAACCCTTACCTGTTCACCGTACGTGCTACCTTGTCCCGGACATGCTGTTTTGGACTCTCTCTCTCTACCGCACCTGCTGTCTCTAACTCTGAATGATCTGCTATGAAAAGCCAACTGACATTTACTCCTGAGGTGCTGACCTGTTGTACCCTCTACCACCACTGCTTATTATTATTTAACCCTGCTGGTCATCTATGAACATTTGAACATCTTGGCCATATTATAATCTCAACCCGGCACAGCCAGAAGAGGACTGGCCACCCCTCATAGCCTGGTTCCTCTCTAGGTTTCTTCCTAGGTTCCGGCCTTTCTAGGGAGTTTTTCCTAGCCACTGTGCTTCTACACCTGCATGGCTTGCTGTTTTGGGTTTTAGGCTGGGTTTCTGTACAGCACTTTGTGACATCAGCTGATGTAAGAAGGGCTTCATAAATAAATTTGATTGATTGATTGTTCATACAGTATGTCTCTCCCTCTCTCCCTCTCTCATTCTCTCTCCCTATCTCTTAAGAACATATAGCCAGTATTGCCCTTGAGAAACTGCAATGTTGTGCGTTTTTGTGAGCTGACTTTTCTGTTTAGCAACATATTTCCTGAATGAAAATGTATCAGATTCACTTGCTTTACGGTCACTCTTCATGTTTCTCTCTCTCTCTCTCTCTCTCTTTCTCTCTCTCTCTCCCTCCCTCCCTCTCTCTCTCTGTCCCCCGTTCCCCTCTCTCTCTCTCCCTCCCTCTCTCTCTCTCTCTCTCTCTCTCTCTCCCTCCCTCCCTCTCTCTCCCTCTCTCTCTCTCTCTCTCTCTCTCTCTCTCTCTCTCTCTCTCTTTCTCTCCTTCCCTCCATCCCTGTCTCTCTCTCTCTCCCTCCCTCCCTCCCCTCTCTCGCTGGCTCTGTAGGACAGTAGAGGCCAGTTGAGGTCATGTTGAAATATGTTTGTTTGTGCTTGTTTCCTCCCTCCACTCTTTCAAGGTGCTGGCCTGTCATAGTTTAACTTATCGTTCTCTCTTCATTTCCTTCAGGGAATGTGCCTCAATGTGCCTCCAAGTCAGCAGTACAAATAGCCTGTAGTCATAATGTTACGCAAGCTCTTCCATACCCTACTGTCTCTTCAACCATTACTGAAATGACTGCAAAACAACATAGCTGTAGCTGTGCATGAGTCAGGAAGAAGGTTATTAGACTGTAATCTCCTAGTCGTCCAGTTGGTAAGAGCGTGAAGCTAGCAACACCAAGGTTACGGGTTTAATCCCTGCAAGGATCATAAATATTGTTGTGTCCTCTTGCTGCAGGTTTCTCATTAACAATATAAGCTACTATATGATCCCTGTAAACTGACTTCAGGATCAGAATCTGAGTAGGTTTGAGCGAGTAGCGAGTCGTAACAGCTGTACAGGTAGTAGCATTCTTCAAGAATGAACCTGTCAGAGTTTAACTCTGATGTAAACATATGAAATATGATCATGTGACTAGATGGGTGGCTGTAACTGTCTGTCAGTGAAATGTGTTCTGTTGCCATGCCCCCCCCCTCTCCCCCCGTTCTGTTGCCATGGGCCCCTCCTGTGTTCTGTTGCCATGAGACCTGGACTGAGTCTGAGGAGAAAGTGAGCAAACCAGTAACCAGCCCAGGTGACAGACCCAGGCCGATAGTGGTCAAGTTCCTAAAGTTGAAGGACAAGATGGCTGTTCTGGAGAGAGCCAAGAACTTGACAGGAACCAACATCTTCCTCAACGAGGACTTCTCTGAAGCTGTGCTCCAGAGGCGGAAATAGTTTATCGCAGCTATGAACGCTGCCAGAGAGTGTTGGGAGATCGATTACATCCTCTACGACAAGTCCACCCTCCTCCGCAAAAGCATGGGAGGAGAGAGCCGAGCTTTCTGGGCGTCTCAGTAGCTTCAGCCTAACATCTCAAACACACACACACACACACACACACACGCACACACGCACACACACACACACACACACATATACACACACACACACGCACGCACGCGCACGCACACACACACACACACACACACACACACACACACACACACACACACACACACACACACACACGTCAGCTGACTCTCACAAGTTCCTGACTCACTCTATTTGCCAAATAATGTTTTTATTTGACCTTTTCCCCTCCATATTACTGTATGTCTATCTCCAATAAGTTACCTAGGAACGGTCCAAGAATAGCCCATATTAATATATGTAGCCTTAGAAGTAAAATTCATGAAATCAATAACTTGCTGACATCAGATGACATTCATATACTGGTTATCTCTGAAACTCACTTAGATCATTCCTTTGATGATACAGCAGTAGCAATACAAGGATATAACATCTACAGAAGAGACAGGAATGCCTATGAGGGATATATTCAGAGCCATATTCCTGGAAAGAGGATCTCATGTCAAATGTTGTTGAAATGTTGTGGTTGCAAGTTCAGCTGCCTCCTCTAACGCCTATAATTTTGGGGTGTTGCTTATAGGCCATCAAGTGCTAGCAGTCAGTGTTTGAATAATTTGTGTGCCAATGCTTGATAGTGTGTGTGATGTTAACAGAGAGGTCTATTTTCTGGGTGACCTGAACATTGACTGGTTAGCAACTAGCTGTCTTCTCAAGAGGAAGCTTCTAACTGTGACTAATGCCTGCAATATGACCCATCGCTCAACCAATTAGAGTGCGTACCGATAGTGTTGGATCTGTGACATCCACTGTGTATTGATCATATCTTCACTAATGCTGCACAGATTTTCTCCAAACCAATATCAGTTCCCATTGGCTGTAGTGACCATAACATTGTGGCAATAACAAGGAAAGCCAAAGTGCCAAAGGTTGGGCCTAAACTAATTCATAAGAGATCATACACAATGTTTTATCAGGACTCTTTTGTTGAAAATGTAAAACATCTATGTTGGTCTGATGTGTATGATGAAGTGAATCAGCACCGGAAGTATTTGTACAATTATTCAATTGTTGACAAACATGCACCTGTTAAGAAATGAACTGTTAGGACTGTTAGAGCTCTCTGGATTGATGATGAAGTCAACAATGGTATGATGAAAAAGAGCTGGCAAACAAGTCAGGATGCTCCGCTGATTGGTTGACATACAGTGAATTGAGACATTTTGTGACTAAACTTAACAAAAAGAAGAAGAAATTATATTACCAAACCAAGATAAATGACATAAAACACAATGGAAAAAGACTTTGGAGTTTCGTAAATTATAAAATGGTTCATTGAAGTTCATCGTTCATTGAAGTTGATGGATCATTTATAACAAAACCTTTCGATGTTAGCCAATCATTTCAATGACTTTCACGAGTAAAGTGGAAAAACTCAGAAGTTAAATGAAAACATCGAACAGCGCACCATCATATTTTTGTGTAAAATATCTAATTATGAAAGAGAAGTATTTCTGTTTTGAATTTGGTCAAGTCAGTGTGGGAGAGGTGGAAAACTGTTATCCATCAATAATGATAAGCCACCAGGTATAGACAACCTTGATGGGAAACTATTGAAAATGTTAGCAGACTATCAAATCAAATCAAATTTGATTGCTTCGCAAACACATCTTTAGCAGATGATATTGCGGGTGTAGCGAAATGCTTGTGATGTTTTTTCCGGCTGTATGTAATAATACAAAAACAATTCTGTACTAAAATAACATAAGAAATAACACAGAAAAATATATACTGGTAATAATATTACCACCACTATTTTTTTTTTTTTTTTTACCAAAGCCTAAAGGAATGTGTGTGTCCAAAGGCATGGAAGGAAGCTAAAGTAATTCCACTGTGTAAAAATATTCTAGTACCCTTTGCTGGCTCTAACAGCCGCCCAATCACTTTGCTGCCTTTTCTTAGTAAACTGATGGAGAGAATTGTTTCACCATAAACAATGTTATTTTTCAGAGAACAAGTTAACTGTCTGTCAGCATGCATATTCAGTAAAGAAGGGCACTTAACTTGTACTGCACTGACCCAGATGACTGATGATTGGTTCAAATAAAAGGATATCAAAATGATAGTTGGAGCTTCAATTTTATTGAAGAAACTAACTGTCACATCCTGATCGGTTTCACCTGTCTTTGTGCTTGTCTCCACCCCTCTCCAGGTGTGCCCATCTTCGCCATCATCCCCAGTGTATTTATACCTGTGTTTTCTGTTTGTCTCTTGCTAGTTAGTTTTGTTCGTCAAGCCTACCAGCGGTTTTCCCCTTGCTCCTGTCTGTTTCTAGCTCCTGTTTTCTAGTTCTCCTGGTTTTGACCATACTGCCTGCCCTGACCCTGAGCTTGCCGTTCTGTACCTTGTCATACCACACTAGATTATTGACCTCTGCATGCCCTGACCCCGAGACTGCTTGCCATTCTATACCTTTTGGACTCTGATTTGGATTACCGACCTCTGCCTGCCCTTTGACCTGTCGTTTTACCTGCCCCCTGTTCTTGTAAAACACCTTTATTACTTCAATACTGACTGCTTGTGTGTCTTCCCTAAAATGTGATACTAACTTGCTATGGCTTTACGTCACCTGCCATCACATGGTTGGAGAGTTATTTATCCAATATAATCCAGAGTGTTCTTCAATGGAAGCTTCTCTAACATCAGATACTGTATGTACAGTGCGGTGTCCCTCAGGGCACCTGCTTTGGGCCGATACGCTTATCTATTTTCACAAATTATTTTCCACAGGTCTTACACAGAGCTAGAATGACTATGTATGCGGATGATTCCAAACTCTACATGCCAGCACCCAAAGCCAGTGACCTCACAGAGTTACAGTCAGTATCAGAATGGGTGATTTAGATGCACTATTGTAAAGTGGTTGTTCCACTGGATATCATAAGGTGAATGCACCAATTTGTAAGTCGCTCTGGATAAGAGCGTCTGCTAAATGACTTAAATGGAAATGTTAAATGTGATTAATAATAAACTGGTCTTTACAGTTTTTCTCAGTCGCTTTGGTGCATTTCTTAGATCAAAAGTGCCATTCTTGATACTACTTGTACAAATTCCAAATCAACTAGTCACTTGTGCACATCATTAAAGCAATTTCTTATTCCTTTGAACAAATTGCAATTGCTTTTGTACATATTGCAATTGATAATGTACAAGTGTCAGCTTTTTTCCACATTTTCAATTGCTCATGTCATGTTGATCAAAATATAGTAGATGGTTCTCTGTTGAATAGTCTTACCCCTCAAAACATCTAGGCATTAGTTCCTTGCATAAGCCATTACATGCAAAATTGTTGAACTATTTGTCATAAACTGTCAAGCATAGTTTTACACATTTCTATTAGACCTTTTGTACAAAAACGTGAATTGATGAATGGTGCAGGTGAAATTGACCCTCACTCATGAAGGAATGTAAAGTGTTAGTTCAACCAACAATCAACCAGTTGTCTAAATTGCTCAAAGGTGCATCTCATGAAGAATCAATTGGCAAGCATATATAGACAGACCACAACACAGAGTTGCAATTTTCCAATAATGGATGGACCAGGAAACGAACAGGGTCAACAGCCAAGAGGAGGAAGAAGAGGAGCAAGGATGCGTGGTGGAAGGCAAAACAGAGGAAGAGGCAGAAGAGGACATAGGCGCATATCTGATGACATAAGGGCCACTATTGTAGACCATGTTGTCAATCATGGCCTTACAATGGCTGAGGCGGGTCGAAGGGTGCAGCCGACTATTGGGAGATCAACCGTGTCCTCAATAGTTCAAACGTTTCGAAGAGAGAACAGGTATGTCCACCAATGTACAGTGCACAGTTACAGTATATAAGCAGTATACTGTATACGTCTTACAATGCTTCATATTACAGTAGTCCACTTGTATTTCACAGCATACAGAAATATACTCTATAGAGATACACACTGCACCTTACATGCACCCACCTGTATGTTCTACAGTAAAATGTGTGTTCGCATAGATTTTGTCTATGTGTAAGTGTGCGATGCATCACTGCATTTTTCCCCACATAGGACTGCAAGATTACCTCAAACCGGTGGCAGAGGACGCCTTTTATCACACCTCAACAGGAGGAGGCTATTTGCACCATGGTCCGAGCAAACAATGCCATGAGACTCAGGGAAATACAAAGGACCATTATAGAAGACAACGATGTCTTTGAAAACATCCATACGGTTAGCATCTCAACCATCGACAGGGTGCTGCATAGAAACCAGATGAGTATGAAACAGCTGTACCGTGTACCATTCCAAAGGAATGAGGACAGAGTTAAGGAGCTACGGTACCAGTATGTACAGGTAAAACATATATCTATGTAACTACTTTACAGCAACATTTTATAGTGATACATAGTACAGTAAGCATAAACTGCACACATTTCCATTGCTGTGGAAGGAACATGCAATATATGTACATTTTATGTCACTCTTCCTTACCAAAACAAATTCAACTGTGTGTTCTGGGATATAGCGTATAATGGAGTTGGAATCAAGTGAACCCTCTCACAACTTTGTATACGTGGATGAGGCTGGCTTCAACCTGACCAGATGCAGAAGGCGGGGTGGGAATATCATCGGTCACAGAGCTACTGTGGATTTGTCAGGCCAACGGGGAGGAAATATCACCATGTGTGCTGCTATTTCAAAGCATGGTGTCCTAACCCATATCCCCCTTATAGGGCCATACAACACCCAGCATCTACTCAACTTTTTAGAGACTCTCTACAGGACTCTCATCCCTGATGATGAGAGGGGTCTGTTTAGAGAGGATTTGCCAAAGTATGTGGTCATTTGTGATAATGTGAGTTTCCATCGATCAAACATCATAAGGCAATGGTTTGTGACCCACCCGAGGATGCTCATAGAATTCCTCCCACCTTATTCACCATTCCTTAACCCAATTGAGGAGTTCCTTTCAGCATGGAGGTGGAAGGTGTACGATCGTCAGCCACACACACAGATGACCCTGCTGGCTGCAATGGATGCAGCATGTGAGGACATCACAGTAGACGCCTGCAGAGGATGGATAAGGCATTCCAAAAGATTCTTTCCACATTGCATTGGAAGGGAAAATATCCGGTGTGATGTGGATGAGAATATGTGGGCCGACAGACAGGAACATCTGGATGTGTAGAGACAGCACTAGAACAGAGTCTGAACCCTTAGTAAAGTAGATTTTTAGTAGGAGGGCCATCACCATTGTGACGTCGGCGGCCCTGTCTACCCCCTCCTTTCGAAACGTTTTGAAACACAATACAATCGTCCCCCTCGAATCTTATTGGCTCTCTTGTTGAAACAGGCCCTGAAGATTAATGTTATACAACGTTTGACATGTTTGAACGAACCTAAATGACGGAAAAAAGTAATTTTTCGAAAATGCTGTCCCGCGCCCGACGGAGCAGTTGGATACAGCCTTCAGACGCGCTAACAACAGCAAGCTAATGGAACATAAAGGATGGACTTTTTCGACCGAAAATACATTTGTTGAGGACCTGGGATTCCTGGAAGTGCTTTCTGATGAAGACAACTAAAGGTAAGGGATTATTGACAATAGTATACAAGATTAGATGTGATATGCGATTGTTCCAAGATGGCGCCGAGCTAGGTTTACCAGCTAATTTTCTGAGTATCGCATCCCCTTTTATCGCAAAGTGTGATTACCCAGTAAAGTTATTTTTAAATCTGGTATGACAGGTGCTTTCAAGAGATATTCATCTATAAATCTTAGAATGACAATATTACATTTTAAAAATGTTTTCGAATAGTAATTTAGTAAATTGTAGCGCTGTTTCATCTGATGCATTTGAGGGAAAATAGTTAGTCAACGTCAGGTGCCGATGTAAAATGCTGTTTTTATATATAAATATGAACTATATAAATAAGAATGCATGCATTGTGTAACATGATGTCCTAGGTGTGTCATCTGATGAAGTTTGTAAAAGGTTAGTGCTGCATTTAGCTGTTTTTTGGTTATTTGTGATGCATGTGGTTGGTCGGAAAATGGCTATGTTGCTACTTTTACCATGTACTCCTCTAACATAATCTAATGTTTTGCTTTTCCTGTAAAACCTTTTTGAAATCGGACGACGTGGGTCGATCCAGGAGAGGTGTATCTATAAAACGATATGAGACAGTCCTATATTTGAAAAAAAAAATATTAAATTTCGTTATGCTAATGTCGCTAGGAGTTTTTCGCTGGATGTTGATCCCGCTTGCGGGACGAGACGCTCATTTTTAATGTTTACAAGTGCATTTTTGTTATTTCCAATACAGGAAAGGAGCAAGTGACACCACAGAGCAGTACAGTATGCCAAAACACGAGTAAGATCTTTGGTATGTGTCAATGGAGAGCTACAGTGAGGGAAAAAAGTATTTGATCCCCCCCTGCTGATTTTGTACGTTTGCCCACTGACAAAGAAATGATCAGTCTATAATTTTAATGGTAGGTTTATTTGAACAGTGAGAGACAGAATAACAACAAAAAAATCCAGAAAAACGCATGTCAAAAATGTTATAAATTGATTTGCATTTTAATGAGGGAAATAAGTATTTGACCCCCTCTCAATAAGAAAGATTTCTGGCTCCCAGGTATCTTTTATACAGGTAACGAGCTGAGATTAGGAGCACACTCTTAAAGGGAGTGCTCCTAATCTCAGCTTGTTACCTGTATAAAATACTTTTGTTGTTGTTGGAGAGAGGTTGGAGAGAGGATGGAGAGAGGAAGGAGAGAGGTTGGAGAAAGGTTGGAGAGAGGATGGAGAGAGGATGGAGAGAGGATTGAGAGAGGTTGGAGAGAGGATGGAGAGAGGAAGGAGAGAGGTTGGAGAGAGGTTGGAGAGAGGATGGAGAGAGGATGGAGAGAGGAAGGAGAGATGATGAGAGAGAATGGAGAGAGGATGGAGAGAGGATGGAGAGAGGATGGAGAGAGGATGAGAGAGAATGGAGAGAGGATGGAGAGAGGAAGGAGAGATGATGAGAGAGGATGGAGAGAGGATGGAGAGAGGATGAGAGAGAATGGAGAGAGGATGGAGAGAGGAAGGAGAGAGGTTGGAGAGATGATGAGAGAGGATGGAGAGAGGATGGAGAGAGGTTGACATGAGTTGCCATGTTCACTAGTAGCAGTGCACTAATGGGAGGTTCATGAAAAAAGCCTTGTGAACTGTGGAGGTAGTTTCCACCTTCATCAATATTTTTGTCAGTGCACTTTTCGTTAGGACATGGTTGTAAACTTCACTAATATTACTCATACAACACTGAAGGGTTTATGTAGGCTAAGTAAATCATTTGTGAATGGCAAAGTACTGCGTATAATGTACAACAGAGGGCTCTGGTGGGTCCTGGGCGTAATAATCACCTGTTCAGTGTATTTACACTGTAGGCCAGGTTCATTTTATGTATTTCAACTCCAGAATCAAGACAACTGATGGAATTCACTTACTCTGTAGAATTATATAATAAACCTTATCTTTCCACTGTTGTACTGTACACAGGCATGGTGTTGTATTATATAATAAACCTTATCTTTCCACTGTTGTACTGTACACAGGCATGGTGTTGTATTATATAATAAACCTTATCTTTCCACTGTTGTACTGTACACAGGCATGGTGTTGTATTATATAATAAACCTTATCTTTCCACTGTTGTACTGTACACAGGCATGGTGTTGTATTATATAATAAACCTTATCTTTCCACTGTTGTACTGTACACAGGCATGGTGTTGTATTATATAATAAACCTTATCTTTCCCATCTAGTACTAAGGATTGGGGAGTAATGAATTACATGTAATCCATTAGATGTAAAGGATTACAAAAACAGGTAACTGTAATCTGATATGTTACCAGCAAAAATATTGTAATCAGATTACAGATCCCTTTGAAAAACCAGATGATTACTTTAAGGATTACTTTTAAATTCAGAAAGGATGTTTGTGAAAAACAATTTTTGACTCTTCTCTGATTTCTCAATGACATTCAAATCAGCATTGAAGAAAGGAGCAAGAATAAATTTGTTCCACCTGAGCGAGTCCGACCACCAGTCAGAGACCACCATGATGTCAGAGACCACCATGATGTCAGAGACCACTATGATGTCAGAGACCGCTATGATGTCAGAGACCACCGTGATGTCAGAGACCACCATGACGTCAGAGACCACTATGATGACAGAGACCACTATGATGACAGAGACCACTATGATGTCGGAGACCACTATGATGACAGAGACCACTGTGATGTCAGAGACCACTATGATGTCAGAGACCACTATGATGACAGAGACCACTATGACGTCAGAGACCACTATGATGTCAGAGACCACTATGATGACACACCAAATGTGTTTAATGGATCGTGGGAAAAGAGCAGGAATAGGCTTTTGTAGGCTAAAAGCCCAAGCTATGTCTTCCAATGGTGCTGCTGCTGTCGGCATCCAAAGATTATCCAACTTGAATAAACGCTTGGAGGTGAGGATGACAGCAGTGGTGTAGTCTACGGCGATACGGATATCACTTATTATTGATATCTACATAGCGCATTGATGTGAATCACACTGCTGCTCTCTCATTTAGCTTACGGATTGTGGTTGTTGTGGATGGCTGTTCACAAATCGAATGTGTATTTGAACCCAATAATGGTTGAATGAAAGAAGTTTAAGCTGCCTATCAATCACTGTTTTTTGAAACCAGTGGACAGCCAGTGAAAAATGCGTTCTTGCAACAGCTGCATAGTGCGGATCCCACCCTATGGAATAAAAGTGGGGCTTTTATTGCTCAAATCTAATTCATGCTGATTGAATTAGAAACAGACATTTTCTAATGAAACTTGTCAGTCTATTCTTGTTCTGAGAAATGAAGGCTATTCCATGCGAGAAATTGCCAAGAAGCTGAAGGTCTCGTACAACGCTGTGTACTACTCTCTTCACAGAACAGCGCAAACTGGCTCCAACCAGAATAGAAAGAGGAGTGGTAGGCCCCGGTGCACAACTGAGCAAGAGGACAAGTACATTACAGTGTCTAGTTTGAGAAACAGACGCCTCACAAGTCCTCAACTGGCAGCTTCATTAAATAATACCCACAAAAGACCAGTCTCAATTTCAACAGTGAAGAAGCGATTCCAGGATGCTGGCCTTCTAGGCAGAGTTCCTCTGTCCAGTGTCTGTGTTCTTTTGCCCATCTTAATCTTTTCTTTTTACTGGCCAGTCTCTGATATGGCTTTTTCTTTGCAACTCTGCCAAGAAGACCAGCATCCTGGAGTCGCCTCTTCACTGTTGATGTTGAGACTGTTGTTTCCACCAATCAGCACTCCACCAATCAGGCCTTTTTGGTAGAGTGGCCAGACGGAAGCCACTCCTCAGTAAAAAGGCACATGACAGTTTGCCAAAAAGCACTTAAAGACTATCAGACCATGAGATACAAGATTCTCTGGTCTGATGAAACCAAAATTGAACAATTTTTTCACGTCTGGAGGAATCCTGGCACCATCCCTACGGTGAAGCATGGTGGAGGCAGCATCATGCTGTAGCGATGTTTTTCAGCGGCAGGGACTGTGAGACTCGTCATGGTCGAGGGAAAGATGAACAGAGGGAAGTATAGAGAGATCCTTGATGGAAACCTGCTCCAGAGCACTCAGGACCTCAGACTGGGTCAACAACCCTAAGCAACAACCCAACAACCCAACAGGACAACAACCCTGAGCACACAGCCAAGAAAATGCAGGAGTGGCTTCGGGACAAGTCTTTGAATGTCCTTGAATTGCCCAGCCAGAGCCCAGATTTTGAACCCACTCGAACATCTCTGGAGAGACCTGAAAGTAGCTGTGCAGCAAGGCTCCCCATCCAACCTGACAGAGCTTGAGAGGATCTGCAGAGAAGAATGGGAGAAACTCCCCAAATACAGGTGTATCAAGCTTGTAGTGTCATACCCAAGCAGATTCGATGCTGTAATCACTGCTAATGGTGCTTCAAGAAAGTATTGAGTAAATGGTCTGAATACTTATGTAAATGTTATATTTCAGTTTTACATTTTTAATAAATTAGCAAAAATTTCAAAAAAACAGTTTTTGCTTCGTCATTATGGGTTATTGTGTGTAGATTGATGAGAAAATAAAATAATTGTATCTATTTTAAAATAAGCCTTTAACGTGACAAAATTTGGAAAAGTCAAAGAGTCTGAATACTTTCCGAACACACTGTATATCAATTGATTGTTGAAGAATTTAACTTATAAATGCCTCATGAGCTCAGTTCAACTGTCACACTCCATCAGAACCCAGAAT
This sequence comes from Salmo trutta, assembly GCF_901001165.1. Classification (NCBI taxonomy): domain Eukaryota; kingdom Metazoa; phylum Chordata; class Actinopteri; order Salmoniformes; family Salmonidae; genus Salmo; species Salmo trutta. Next base: position 60,398,284 of record NC_042971.1, read on the forward strand.
ATAAACTTGTTTTACTCCAATGTTTGTAAACAATGTAAATGTAAACAAACACTATATAGCCTCATAACATGGTTAAAACTATCATTTTGTTATCATGGATGGTCAGTCCCTGCTCTGTCTATTAATCTGAGAGTGGTGACATTTCTCCAGGCCCATCAGTCAGCTTTATACCAAAACAGAGGCGGGGCGTCTGTTTTGTTTTTGTTTCTGTGGATTTGCCCTTTAAACAGCTGCATAATATCAAGATATCAAAGTGTCACCAACAAAAAGGTAAACAATAGGCAATGGTCCCGTGTGGCTCAGTTGGTAGAGCATTGTGTTCGCAACGCCAGGGTTGTGGATACGAAAAAAAAATTGTATGAAATGTATGCATTCACTACTGTAAGTCGCTCTGGATAAGAGCGTCTGCTAAATGACTAAAATGTAAATGTAAATGTAATAGGCCTACAGCAAATGCAGCATATGGCATTAATTTTTCACAAGTAAATATCACTTTTCAGTAGTTCCCTGTTGTACTGTACACAGGCATGGTGTTGTCTTATATAATAACCCTTATCTTTCCAGTGTTGTACTGTACACAGGCATGGTGTTGTCATTATGGCTCACTTTGAGGGCTGCTGTGGAATCTGGCTGGCTACGGTGGTAGCATAGCAGGTATTCATGACCCCTATTATCTGGCCCTAGGCCTGTGTGTGTGTGTGTGTGTGTGTGTGTGCGTGCGTGCGTGCGTGCGTGCGTGCGTGCGTGATGCCTATTATCTAGCCCTAGGCCCAACGAGGGTAGCTGTTGTTATTAATGTCTCAGATCTAATAGAGGGGGAGAATGTCCATCTGGTTTAACCCGAGAGTTGACTGTCTGTTTCATTAGTGTGGTTTGTCTGTCTGTTTGTTGTTTGACTGTCTATTTAATTAAGATAGGGAACACATTTACACAGAAAACTCCACATCCTCATTGCTACTGCTGTACATTGGCCAGATGTATCAAGGGTCATGTTGAACTTCAAATTTAACATTTGGTTTATACTTCAGAGTTATTTTTATGGAAGCTATCTCTGGTTGGGTGTAAGGCTCAAGGGGAAATAATTATGAATTTCTCACCAAATAAATGAGACTAAATGTAGAAGATATTTTTAGAGGTGTTACATCTTACTTTGCCATTAGAGAGACACTGGCTGTCGAGAGACTTCACAGAGGTTCTGTAGCTAAGATCTACAGTAGACTGCGGAAGCGAGACATCGATAATGGCTCCTTGGTGTGAGAGACTTAGTGAACTGTAACAAAAGATGACACATTCATTTTTTTCCATTTTTTTTGTGTATATATATATATATATATATATATATATATATATTTTGTAAGTTTATCGGCTAGAGAGCCATAGAGATGAAAGATAGAGGAGTGTGTGCGGAAATATCAGTGGTGTCACGCCCTGACCTGAGAGAGACGTTTCATTTCCTCTATTTTGGTTAGGTCAGGGTGTGATGTGGGGTGGGCATTCTATGTCATGTATTTCTTTGTGTTTGGCCAAGTATGGTTCCTAATCTGAGGCAGCTGTCTATCGTTGTCTCTGATTGGGAATCATACTTAGGCAGCCTTTTCTCCACCTGTATTTGTGGGTAATTATTATTTTCTGTGTGTGTTTTGTGTGCGCGCCTCAGTAGCGTCACGGTCGATTCTGTTTACCTGGTTTTTGTTTTGTTCAGTTTCACTTCAATAAAAGGAATGTGGAATTACCGGCACGCTGCGCCTTGGTTAATTTACGACAGGGAATTTGAAGATAGCGACCGTGACAAGTGGGCCGGATTTGAACCCATGCTGCCTGCAGTGATACACGTGGTCCTCTGCAGCTCAGTTGGTAGAGAATGGCACCTTTTTTTAAAACTCAAGATAGGCTGTCAACCATGTCCAATCACCATCTCCATGTCCATGTTTCAAAAGCCAATCATGTATAGCTTCTTCGGGAAGAAGGACACAGCCTATAGGGTCTCACCCTTGCATCTTTTGAAATGGGTGTGACACTATTGATTAACTCAGCCAACCACCTGAAAAACAAGAGCGCTGTCCAGACACTGCACGATCGAGACAGAACTGTAGCTAGCTAGCTAGGCAACCTTCTCCAACTTTTTCCTGAACTATCAGCTTTTCATACCAAATGGTAAGATTAAAAACATGAATGCCACTGCAATGGTAATATTGACCAGAGCCAACTTGTTTTCCAACAGTAGAATATAAATAGCAACCGCTAACTTGTGGCTATCAATAGTTGCTGCTTAGCTGAGCCACAGACAGAAGGGGTAACCTAGACACGTCACAAGGGCTATAAAGCTGAAGCATCTGTTCAGAACGTTTTAGAAAAGTCCAGTCGTGAGTAGTGGGAGAGGATGGAACTAGGTGAAACCGGATCGACTTATTTTCTCATCGATTAAACATCTGACCTCAATACATTTTTCTGTTCCCAAAATTAAATCTGTTATGAGCACAGTGCACTAAGTTTTATAGGCTTGATGCTTTGCCAAAATGTTTAAAAAATGAAGTTGTTTAGAAGGAGTGTAAGGTCGAACTGAGTTTGTGCACACGGGCCCTTCACAGAGGAGGTGTCCCCCTAATGGCGGTGTTCGCTTCAGTAATCTTACTAGTATAAAGACCTCCTCCATTCCTGCCATTATTGAAAGAGATTGTGATACTTCACATCTCAAAATTGGGTTACTTAATGTTAGATCCCTCACTTCCAAGGCAGTTATAGTCAATGAACTAATCACTGATCATAATCTTGATGTGATTGGCCTGACTGAAACATGGCTTAAGCCTGATGAATTTACTGTGTTAAATGAGGCCTCACCCCCTGGTTACACTAGTGACCAAACCCCCCGTGCATCCGGCAAAGGCGGAGGTGTTGCTAACATTTACGATAGCAAATTTCAATTTACAAAAAAAAAACAATGACGTTTTCGTCTTTTGAGCTTCTAGTCATGAAATCTATGCAGCCAACTCAATCACTTTTTATAGCTACTGTTTACAGGCCTCCTGGGCCATATGCAGTGTTCCTTACTGAGTTCCCTGAATTCCTATCGGATCTTGTAGTCATAGCAGATAATATTCTAATTTTTGGTGACTTTAACATTCACATGGAAAAGTCCACAGACCCACTCCAAAAGGCTTTCGGAGCCATCATCGACTCAGTGGGTTTTGTCCAACATGTCTCTGGACCTACTCACTGCCACAGTCATACTCTGGACCTAGTTTTGTCCCATGGAATAAATGTTGTGGATCTTAATGTTTTTCCTCATAATCCTGGATTATCGGACCACCATTTTATTGCGTTTACAATTGCAACAAATAATCTGCTCAGACCCCAACCAAGGAAGATTAAAAGTCGTGCTATAAATTCTCAGACAACCCAAAGATTCCTTGATGCCCTTCCAGACTCCCTCTGCCTACCCAAGGACGTCAGAGGACAAGAATCAGTTAACCACCTAACCGAGGAACTCAATTCAACCTTGCGCAATACCCTAGATGCAGTTGCACCCCTAAAAATTAAAAACATCTGTCATAAGAAACTAGCTCCCTGGTATACAGAAAATACACGAGCTCTGAAGCAAGCTTCCAGAAAATTGGAACGGAAATGGCGCCACACTAAACTGGAAGTCTTCCGACTAGCTTGGAAAGACAGTACCGTGCAGTATCGAAGAGCCCTCACTGCTGCACGATCATCCTATTTTTCCAACTTAATTGAGTAAAATAAGAACAATCCGAAATTTCTTTTTGACACTGTCGCAAAGCTAACTAAAAAGCAGCATTCGCAAATGGAGGATGGCTTTCACTTCAGCAGTAATAAATTTATGAACTTTTTTGAGGAAAAGATCATGATCATTAGAAAGCAAATTACGGACTCATCTTTAAATCTGGGTATTCCTCCAGGGCTTCATTGTCCAGAGTCTGCACAACTCTGCCAGGACCCTGGCTCAAGGGAGATACTAAAGTGTTTTAGTACTATATCTCTTGACACAATGATGAAAATAATCATGGCCTCCAAACCCTCAAGCTGCATACTGGACCCTATTCCAACTAAACTACTGAAAGAGCTGCTTCCTGTGCTTGGCCCTCCTATGTTGAACATAATAAACGGCTCTCTATCCACCGGATGTGTACCAAGCTCACTAAAAATGGCAGTAATAAAGCCTCTCTTGAAAAAGCCGAATCTTGACCCAGAAATTATAAAAAACTATCGGCCTATATCGAATCTTCCATTCCTCTCAAAAATTTTAGAAAAAGTTGTTGCGCAGCAACTCACTGCCTTCCTGAAGACAAACAATGTATACGAAACGCTTCAGTCTGGTTTTAGACCCCATCATAGCACTGAGACTGCACTTGTGAAGGTGGTAAATGACCTTTTAATGACGTCAGACCGAGGCTCTGCATCTGTCCTCGTGCTCCTAGATCTTAGTGCCGCTTTTGATACCATCGATCACCACATTCTTTTGGAGAGATTGGAAACCCAAATTGGTCTACATGGACAAGTTCTGGCCTGGTTTAGATCTTATCTGTCGGAAAGATATCAGTTTGTCTCTGTGAATGGTTCGTCCTCTGACAAATCAATTGTAAATTTCGGTGTTCCTCAAGGTTCCGTTCTAGGACCACTATTGTTTTCACTATATATTTTACCTCTTGGGGATGTCATTCGAAAACATAATGTTAAACTTCACTGCTATGCGGACGACACACAGCTGTACATTTCAATGAAACATGGTGAAGCCCCAAAATTGCCCTCGCTAGAAGCCTGTGTTTCAGACATAAGGAAGTGGATGGCTACAAATTTTCTACTTTTAAACTCGGACAAAACAGAGATGCTTGTCCTAGGTCCCAAGAAACAAAGAGATCTTCTGTTGAATCTGACAATTAATCTGGATGGTTGTACAGTCGTCTCAAATAAAACTGTGAAGGACCTCGGCGTTACTCTGGACCCTGATCTCTCTTTTGAAGAACATATCAAGACTGCTTCAAGGACAGCTTTTTTCCATCTACGTAACATTGCAAAAATCAGAAACTTTCTGTCCAAAAATGACGCAGAAAAATTAATCCATGCTTTTGTTACTTCTAGGCTCGACTACTGCAATGCTCTACTTTCCGGCTACCCGGATAAAGCACTAAACAAACTTCAGTTAGTGCTAAATACGGCTGCTAGAATCCTGACTAGAACCAAAAAATTTGATCATATTACTCCAGTGCTAGCTTCCCTACACTGGCTTCCTGTTAAGGCAAGGGCTGATTTCAAGGTTTTACTGCTAACCTACAAAGCATTACATGGGCTTGCTCCTACCTATCTTTCCGATTTGGTCCTGCCGTACATACCTACACGTACGCTACGGTCACAAGACGCAGGCCTCCTAATTGTCCCTAGAATTTCTAAGCAAACGGCTGGAGGTAGGGCTTTCTCCTATAGAGCTCCATTTTTATGGAATGGTCTGCCTACCCATGTGAGAGACGCAGACTCAGTCTCAACCTTTAAGTCTTTACTGAAGACTTATCTCTTCAGTAGGTCCTATGATTAAGTATAGTCTGGCCCAGGAGTGTGAAGGTGAACGGAAAGGCTGGAGCAACGAACCGCCCTTGCTGTCTCTGCCTTGTCGGTTCCCCTCTTCCCACTGGGATTCTCTGCCTCTAACCCTTTTACAGGGGCTGAGTCACTGACTTACTGGTGTTCTTCCATGCCGTCCATGGGAGGGGTGCGTCACTTGAGTAGGTTGAGCCACTGACGTGGTCTTCCTGTCTGGGTTGGCGCCCCCCCCTTGGGTTGTGCCGTGGCAGACATCTTTGTGGGCTATACTCGGCCTTGTCTTCGGACGGTAAGTTGGTGGTTGTAGATATCCCTCTAGTGGTGTGGGGGCTGTGCTTTGGCAAAGTGGGTGGGGTTATATCCTGCCTGTTTGGCCCTGTCCGGGGGTATCATCGGATGGGGCCACAGTGTCTTCTGATCCCTCCTGTCTCAGCCTCCAGTATTTATGCTGCAGTAGTTTATGTGTCGGGGGGCTAGGGTCAGTCTGTTACATCTGGAGTATTCTCTTGTCTTATCCAGTGTCCTGTGTGAATGTAAATATGCTCTCTCTAATTCTCTCTTTCTTTCTTTCTTTCTTTCTTTCTCTCGGAGGACCTGAGCCCTAGGACTACCTGGCATGACGACTCCTTGCTGTCCCCAGTCCACCTGGCCATGCTGCTGCTCCAGTTTCAACTGTTCTGCCTGCGGCTACGGAACCCTGACCTGTTCACCGGACGTGCTTGTTGCACCCTCGACAATTACTATGATTATTATTATTTGACCATGCTGGTCATTTACGAACATTTTAACATCTTGACCATGTTCTGTTATAATATCCACCCGGCACAGCCAGAAGAGGACTGGCCACCCCTCATAGCCTGGTTCCTCTCTAGGTTTCTTCCTAGGTTTTTGGCCTTTCTCAGGAGTTTTTCCTAGGGAGTTTTTCCCAGCCACCGTGCTTCTTTCACATGCATTGCTTGCTGTTTGGGGTTTTAGGCTGGGTTTCTGTACAGCACTTTGAGATTTCAGCTGATGTACGAAGGGCTATATAAATAAATTTGATTTGATTTGATTTGATTTAATGGAATATGCCATGTTACAACGTGCCAATTGGATCTCACTAGCTCATGCTTGGCTTTGCCCACCTCCTTGCTTGTTCTGCCCACTATGCTTCATTTGCTCCCACTGTAAATGACAGAGATTGACTATCTTGGGTTAGTTATAAATATATTTGGCTGAGCTGCCTGGCAAGCTAGCTAGCTATCTAGCATGGTAACACTACAGTAAAGTTACAATAGCTCTAGCATTCATATTTATAGGTAAGAGAACTGTCAAAGTTGGTGAGATCTAAAATATAATGCAATTTTCTAATGTTAACAAGGTTTAGTTATTGCCCATTTTAGTAAATGCTATTCAGCTGGCTAAATTCTAAGTAAATACGGTCACGCATATCATTTGGTAATGTTACAGTAGCATCTGAACACGGATTCAGATAATCCTTTTGACAGGTGTCTTGCTTTCCCCCTATGTTCAATGGGACTAATAGGGTTTTCTCTCTCTTTTGCAGTTCAATAAGCAAAGGTTTTTGGGGGCACTCATGTGTCTGCAGCAAGACCAAACCTTACCTTTAGCAGGATTCCTTGCCAAGTTAAGTAAAATACAAGCTAACCTGTAGGTGCTGGCTCAGCAGGTCCACTGGTCCACTGGTCTACTGGCAGAGACCTTCTTAAAATATAGGGGGGAAAATACAGACAACGCTAGAGTATGGTACACTATATATCCATTTGTATCCATTTGTACTGCTTTTATAACAGTATACATTTAAATAATCTTAATGGAACTACATATTTTTTTACAGACACAACATGCCCGTGACATTTCACATATGTCATCAATAAACATGTTTCTATATTTTGTTCAATTATTTTGAATTTTGATTATAGGTCAATCATTCTTCACTTTTAATGACTATAATGTGTGGCTCTCAGAGTAAATTGTTCGAACAGTACATCCCACTGGGCACACGTTGGTTTAATCAACGTTGTTTCCATGTCATTTCAATGAAATTACGTTTGAACCAATGTGGAATAGATGTTGAATTGACGTCTGTGGCCAGTGGGATGTAATTTTATAATTTACATAAAGTAACAGACAAGAGATAATTAAGTGATAATGAGGAACTGGTGTTTAGAGGACATATTGGCACATTTTTGTTGTTGGTATTTTTGGTATTTTTATTAGGATTCCCAGTAGCTGTTGCAAAAGCAGAAGCTACTCTTCCTGTGGTCCGCAACAAAACCAGAAATATGACAGAGTACAGAACCTAAATAGACAAGAACAGCTCAAGAATAGAACTACATCAATTTTTAAAAAGGTTCACAAAAGGCCTACATGTCAATACATACACACAAACTATCTAGGTCAATAAGGGAGAGGCATTGTACCGTGACGTGTTGATTTATCTGTTTTTTTTTAAACCTGGTTTGCTGTTCATTTCAGTGCCATGCAATAATGGCTCTATATAATACTGTACGCTTTCTTGAATTTGTTCTGGATTTGGCGACTGTGAAAAGACCCCTGGTGGCATGTCTGGTGGGGTACATACTGTATTCATGCAACCTGATGTCAGAGCATTTCTTATTATTCTGTGTGTAAATCCGAAACACTCCATTTAGTATGATATGTTACGTTTGGTATGTTATGTATTAATTTATGGATCCATCATCCATTTTGTGCGGATATCTTCCGAATTTGCAAAACATACAATATGTTACGAATATGCAAAATGTATGATATGTTACAAATTCCAATTTGTTGTGGCTAACGTTAGCTAGGTGGTTAACACACATTTTAACTAGCTGGCTAATGTTAGCTAGGGTAGGGGGTTAGGGTTAAGGTTAGAGTTAAGGTTAGGAGTTAGGCAAAAAGGTTTAGGGTTAGGGGACAGGTTAGCTAAAAGCATTAAGGATAGAGTTAGGTGAAGGGTTAGCTAACATGCTAAGTTGTTGCAAAGTAGCTAAAAAGTAGTAAGTAGCTTAAAAGTAGCTAATTAGCTAAAATACTCTGTGATGAGATTGGAACACGCTACCTTTGGGTTGCTAGACATTCACATTATATCCCCACGCATCCACCACTTCTGTAACCAGACCAAACATTACATATCATACTCATTTGAGTGTCCCAGATTTAAATGTACTGTTACGTCTAGTCTAAGAGACCTTATCCTATATAACTACTGCTGTACAGTCCTTTTCTATTAATTTACTGTCTATACTGTCTTCACACGCCAATATATGTATATATACACAGTTGAAGTTGGAAGTTTACATACACTTAGGTTGGAGTCATTAAAACTCGTTTTTCAACCACGCCACAAATTTCTTGTTAACAAACTATAGTTTTGGTCGGTTAGGACATCTACTTTGTGCATGACACAAGTACTGTCACATGTATCTTCGTCTTCTGACGATATAACGAAATCGTCGTCGGAAAAGGATGACCAATACGCAGCAGAGTCGATATAGTTCATCTTGAACATTTAATTAAATCAACACGAATACAAAAAACAACAAACAAGAAAACGAACGATAAACTGACAGTCTGCAAAGCATAGGCTCAACACAGAACAATCACCCACAAATAACAACCACAAACACACCCTAAAATATGGGACTCTCAATCAAAGGCAGATAGACAACACCTGCCTTCAACTGAGAGTCCCAACCCCAATCAACACAACATAGAAACACACTCACTGTGCCTTTAAACAGCTTGGAAAATTCCAGAAAATGATGTCATGGCTTAAGAAGCTTCTGATAAGCTAATTGACATCATTTGAGTCAAATGGAGGTGTACCTGTGGATGTATTTCAAGGCCTAACTTCAAACTCAGTGCCTCTTTGCTTGACATCATGGGAAAATCAAAAGAAATCAGCCAAGACCTCAGAAAAAAATTGTAGACCTCCACAAGTCTGGTTCATCCTTGGGAGCAATTTCCAAACCCCTGAAGGTACCACTTTCATCTGTACAAACAACAGTATGCAATAGTATGCAAGTATAAACACCATGGGACCACGCAGCCGTCATTCTGCCCCTGAACGAGGCTGTTAACCCACTGTTCCTAGGCCGTCATTGAAAATAAGAATTTGTTCTTAACTGACTTACCTCGTAAGATAAAATAATCATAATAAAATACAGCTCAGGAAGGAGACGTGTTCTGTCTCCTAGAGATTAACATACTTTGGTGTGAAAAGTGCAAATCAATCCCAGAACAACAGCAAAGGACCTTGTGAAGATGCTGGAAGAAACAGGTACAAAAGTATCTATATCCACAGTAAAACAAGTCCTACATTTAACATTTACATTTAAGTCATTTAGCAGACGCTCTTATCCAGAGCGACTTACAAATTGGTGCATTCACCTTATGATATCCAGTGGAACAACCACTTTACAATAGTGCATCTAAATATTTTTTTTCGGGGGGGGGGGTTAGAAGGATTACTTTATCCTATCCCAGGTATTCCTTAAAGAGGTGGGGTTTCAGGTGTCAGGTCCTATATCAACATAAGCTGAAATGCCGCTCTGCAAGGAAGAAGCCACTGCTCTAAAACCACCATAAAAAAACAGACTACGGTTTGCAACTGCACACAGGGACAAAGATCATACTTTTTGAGAAATGTCCTCTGGTCTGATGAAACAAAAATAGAACTGTTTGGCCATAATGACCATCGTTATGATTGGAGGAAAAAGGGGGATGCTTGCAAGTCGAAGAACACCATCTCAACCTTGAAGCACAGGGGTGGCAGCATCATGTTGTGGGCATGCTTTGCTGCAGGAGGGACTGGTGCACTTCACAAAATAGATGGCATCATGAGGCAGGAAAATTACGTGGATATATTGAAGCAACATCTCAAGACATTAGTCAGGAAGTTAAAGCTTGGTCGCAAATGGGTCTTCCAAATGGACAATGACCTCAAGCATACTTCCAAAGTTGTGGCAAAATGGCTTAAGGACAATGAAGTCAAGGTATTGGAGTGGCCATCACAAGGCCCTGACCTCAATCCTATTGTAACGGTTGTCGGGAGAGAGAGTAGACCAAGGCGCAGCGGAGTTAGTGTTCATCATGATTGTATTTAATTAATGTAAGAACACTATACAAAAACAAGATAACCAACAGCAAAACAGTCCTGTTCGGAAATAATCTAAACAGAAACAATTACCCACAAAACCCCAACGGAAAACGGGCACTTATGTGTGACTCCCAATCAGCAACAACCAACAACAGCTGTGCCTGATTGGAAGCCACACGGTCAAAATCAATGAAACAGACAACATAGAAAATGAACATAGAACGCCCACCCAATGTAACACCCTGGCCTAACCAAAATAAAGAACAAAAACCCCTCTCTATGGCCAGGGCGTTACACCTATAGAACATTTGTGAGCAGAACTGAAAAAGCGTGTGTGATCAAGGAGACCAACAAACCTGACTCAGTAACACCATCTCTGTCAGGAGGAATGGGCCAAAATTCACCCAACTTATTGTGGGAAGCTTGTGGAAGGCTACCCAAAACGTTTGACCCAAGTTAAACAATTTAAAGGCAATGCTACCAAATACTAATTGAGTGAATGTAAACTTCTGACCCACTGGGAATGTGATGAAAGAAATAAAAGCTCAAACAAATCATTCTCTCTAATATTATTCTGACATTTCACATTCTTAAAATAAAGTGGTGACCTTAACTGACCTACAACAGGGAATTTTTACTAGGATTAAATGTGAGGAATTGTGAAAAACTGAGTTTAAATGTATTTGGCTAAGGTGTATGTAAACTTCCAACTTCAACTGTACGTATACTGAACAAAAATATGATCATAACATGCAACATTTTAAAAGATTTTACTGAGTTACTGTTCAAATATGGGAATCAATCAATTTAAATAAAATTCATTAGGCCCTGATCTATGACTTCACATGACTGGGAATACAGATATGCATCTGTTGGTCACAGACACCTTAAGCATAATGGGTCTCATGATCTCCTCACATTATCTCTGTGCATTCACATCGCCACCGATAAAATGCAATTGTGTCCGTTGTCTGTAGCTTATGCCTGCCCATACTATAACCCCACAACGTTGACATCAGCAAACCGCTCGCCCACACGATGTCATACACGGGGTCTGTGCTTGTGAGGCCGGTTGGATGTACTGCCAAATTCTCTAAAACAACGATGGAGGCGGCTTATGGTTGAGAAATTAACATTCAAATATCTGGCTACAGCTCTGGTGGATATTTCTGCAGTCAGCATGCCAATTGCACACAACCACAAAACTTGAGACATCTGTGGCATTGTGTTGTGTGACAAAACTGCACATTTTTGAGTGGCCTTTTATTGTCCCCAGCACAAGGTGCACCTGTGTAGTGATCATGCTGTTTAATCAGCTTTTTGATATGCCCCAACAGTCACGTGGATGGATTATCTTGGCAAAGAAGAAATGCTCACGAACAAGAATGTAAACAAATTTGTGCTCAAAATATTAGAGAAATAAGCTTTTTGTGTGTATCGAACATTTCTGGGATCTTTCATTTCAGCTCATGAAACATGGGACCAACACTTTGTTGCATTTATATTTTAGTTTAGTTTAGTTTATATATATTAATATTCTGGTCTCAGACGTTGCTCGTTCTCATATTTCTTTATTTATTTATTTTCCTTGATTACATGTGTATTGTTATTGTTGTTGTGTTGCTAGGTATTACTGCTCTGTTGGAGCTAGAAACACAAGCATTTTTGCTGCACCTGTGATAATATTTGTAGATCCGTGTGTGCGACCAATAAACTTTGATTTGATTTTACTAGGGGCAACGGGGAACGCTATTACCATCAAGTAGCTCTGGCACTGAGGGTCCTCTGTTCAATCCCAGTGCTAACCCTTACCCTAACCATTGGAAATTAATACCTAAACTTAACCCTTACCTTAACCATTGGAAATTAATACCTAAACTTAACCATCAAGTTGTTTCTGTTCTAACCCTATCCCAAACCTTAACCCTTACCTTAACCATACTTAACCCTATCCCAAACCTTAACCCTTACCTTAAGCATTCATTACCCTATCCCAAACCTTAACCCTTACCTTAACCATTCATAACCATATCCCAAACCTTAACCCTTACCTTAACCATTCATAACCCTATCCCAGACCTTAACCATTCATAACCCTATCCCAAACCTTAACCCTTACCTTAACCATTCATAACCCTATCCCAAACCTTAACCCTTACCTTAACCATTCATAACCCTATCCCAAACCTTAGCCCTTACCTTAACCATTCATAACCCTATCCTAAACCTTAACCCTTACCTTAACCATTCATAACCCTATCCCAGACCTTAACCATTCATAACCCTATCCCAGACCTTAACCATTCATAACCCTATCCTAAACCTTAACCCTTACCTTAACCATTCATAACCCTATCCTAAACCTTAACCCTTACCTTAACCATCCTGAATGAATGTTTAGACTTAACTGTCAAAATGATGAACTTTATCCACCCTGGACAAATGTTGAATACTGAAGTCAAGCTGTGATAAATTGTTGGGAATACCACCCAGTGTTGTGTATTAACAAACAACACACACACACACACACACACACACACACACACACACACACACACACACACACACACACACACACACACACACACACACACACACACAAACATACAGCCATGCTTGGTCTTTAGAAAAGCGCTGTGAGATGGACAGAGGCAATCAAAGCAGTAACAGACAAACAAGATGCACTTTCCTTTCTGTTGTTGTGTGTACAGCTGAGCTTAAAGAGCTGAGCTTAAAGAGGTGTGAAGGAGAGAGAGCTCCAGCTGTTTGAACCAGTAGCTGTATATACAGTCATTTGTCTTGTAAAAAACAGATTGTTATCTGGGGCAGCTAGGGGGGGGGGGGGGACAGCTTTATCCTAAAACTATATATTGTGTACTGTATGAGAACAGGAAGTAAAGTGATATACTGTAACAGAGATACAGACTAATGGTAGTAGATTCATCCTGGAAGTCAGAGGTGTTTAAAGTGGGAGTCTTGTTTGTGTGTGTGTGTGTGTGTGTGTGTGTGTGTGTGTGTGAGAGAGAGAGTGTGTGTGTGTGTGTGTGTGTGTGTGTGTGTGTGTGTGTGTGTGTGTGTGTGTGTGTGTGTGTGTGTGTGTGTGCGCGCGCACCAGGGGGGGAACAGCTGCCAGTTGCTTGTGTGGAATCTGAAACCAAACCCAAGACAAAGTCTGCCTGCCTGTGAGAGAGAAAGAGAGAGAGAGAGAGAGAGAGAGAGAGAGAGAGAGAGAGAGAGAGAGAGAGAGAGAGAGGGAGGGAGGGAGGGGGCCGGCTCACTGTTCACAGCTTAGTCATACCACTCACCCTTCATCTGCAGACTTCCTCAAACACACTCACACAAACACCCGCACCTCCTGTTCCTCCTCCTTCTCCTCCTCCTTCTCTCTCTCCTTCTGCAGCTCTTCAAGCTCTAGCCTGGAAGGCAGGGTCACTCTGCTGGACTGCGTGCTGCTCTCCTCACAGACAGCTTAGCTCACTCGTAGACTTAAGTTGAGTTGTGGACAGTGTGTTGACTCAGGCTGGGGAAGACCGTGTTGTGACTCTGATGTACTGCGTGGACTGCACTCCCTGCCTCTGGAGCCCCCATGTGGCTTTAGGCTGCTGCTCTGCTGATCTCGGTTGTGGCTGCCGTTCGTCCGTGCTGTCTTGTCCCCACGGAAACCTACCGAGCAGGCAGATGGTCTGAGCAGTCAAGGGAAAAGTTTATAACAGCAGCTCGTTGGTAAAAGACACGATCACAGAGAACCAGTCCGAGTTCCTCTCTCTTTCTCCAGTCTCCTGTGAGGCAGCTGACCATCTTTATGGAAGTGGCAACAGCAACAGGAGCGCTCTGGCTGAAGAGGTCGAGATTCTCCCCTTCTTTCTCGGATCTCTCTTTCTGAGTAACTGGAGTAACTGTGGATTAGGATCTTTTTTTTGGTCGATTGGAAACTTCACACGTCACAACCTGGATATTACTTTAGAGGCTGATTTCTAGAGTAAAGTAAGTGTTTTGTGTTCTGTTATTGTGTCTCCTGGTATGCTGTAGGTTCAGTGTTGTGGACGGCTGTGCCCAGCTACACCTGTCTACTGTACAGTGGGCTATGTTGCTTATGTTTTGACAGTCTTTAGAGGTCATATCCTTTTCACATTGATATGAGCTGAGTTCACACATCCATCCAGTCTTTGTCATACCGGCAGACTGACTGTAAGCAGAGTTTATCAATAGCATTGTTTGAGGAGCTGTGACTGACTGACTGACTGACTGACTGTCACTCTCTGAGGAGCTGTGGGACTGACTGACTGTCTGACTGACTGACTGACTGTCTGTCACTCTCTGAGGAGCTGTGAGACTGACTGACTGACTGTCACTCTCTGAGGAGCTGCGGGACTGACTGACTGTCACTCTCTGAGGAGCTGCGGGACTGACTGACTGTCGTCTGTCACTCTCTGAGGAGCTGCGGGACTGACTGACTGACTGTCACTCTCTGAGGAGCTGCAGGACTGACTGACTGTCGTCTGTCACTCTCTGAGGAGCTGCGGGACTGACTGACTGTCTGTCACTCTCTGAGGAGCTGTGGGACTGACTGTCTGTCACTCTCTGAGGAGCTGCGGGACTGACTGACTGTCATCTGTCACTCTCTGAGGAGCTGTGAGACTGACTGACTGTCTGGCCCTCTCTGCAGCACTGCCTGCAGGTATAATGTAATGCATTGTAACTTGTTATTAGGCATATAGTGTTTTTTTGTCTCTGTGTTTGAAGATACTGTCAATATGACTTCCTGAGGAGTAGCTGTGTAATGTGGTAATATTTGATATATAAGTATGTTTTATATATATAGCTCACATTTACGTCATTTAGCAGACGCTGTTATCCAGAGCGACTTACAGTAATGAATGCATACATTTCATTTCATGCATTTTCTTTTTGTACTGGGCCCCCATGGGAATCGAACCCACAACCCTGGCGTTGCACACACCATGCTGGCTTTGCAAACACCATGCTGGCTTTGCAAACACCATGCTCTACCAACTGAGCCACCTGCGACCCGTAATAAGACTATGCAATGAATGGACAAAGTCTATTAACAAGTATATCTGAGGATGAACAGGAATATGCAACCAACACTCTTAAAGAGCTATAGGAAGACACTATCAAGAAAGGTCTGAGAATTGTCTAACAAATTCTGATATTACACGGTACAATGAATGAAATCACATACAAGACAGAAAGCTCACGTTACAAGGAATTAACAAGCATTACAAGGCATTATTCTAGGCATGATCAGAGAGGGAGAGAGAGAAGACATAGCCTGAAAGGTCTGCCCCAAGAGTCCCTGGGGAGGAGAGAGATAAAGGGAGAGAGTGAGATCCTGGATAGGGGAGAGATAAAGAGAGAGAGAGAGTGAGTTCCTGGGGAGGGGAGAGATAAAGAGAGAGAGAGAGTGAGATCCTGGGGAGGGGAGAGATAAAGAGAGAGAGAGAGAGAGAGAGTGAGATCCTGGGGAGGGGAGAGATAAAGAGAGAGAGTGAGTGAGATCCTGGGAAAGGGAGAGATAAAGAGAGAGAGAGAGAAAGAGTGAGATCCTGGGGAGGGGAGAGATAAAGAGAGAGAGAGAGTGAGATCCTGGGGAGGGGAGAGATAGAGAGAGAGAGTGAGATCCTGAGGAGGGGAGAGATAAAGAGAGAGAGAGAGTGAGATCTTGGGGAGGGGAGAGATAAAGAGAGAGAGAGAGTGAGATCCTGGGGAGGGGAGAGATAAAGAGAGAGAGAGAGTGAGATCCTGGGGAGGGGATGGAGATAAAGAGAGAGAGTGATATCCTGGGGAGGGGAGAGATAAAGAGAGAGAGAGTGAGATCCTGGGGAGGGGAGAGATAAAGAGAGAGAGAGAGTGAGATCCTGGGGAGGGGATGGAGATAAAGAGAGAGAGTGAGATCCTGGGGAGGGGAGAGATAAGAGAGAGAGAGAGTGAGACCCTGGGGAGGGGGGAGATAAAGAGAGAGAGAGAGTGAGATCCTGGGGAGGGGAGAGATAAAGAGAGAGAGAGAGTGAGATCCTGGGGAGGGGAGAGATAAAGAGAGAGAGAATGAGATCCTGGGGAGGGGAGAGATAAAGAGAGAGAAAATGAGATCCTGGGGAGGGGAGAGATAAAGAGAGAGAGAGTGAGATCCTGGGGAGGGGAGAGATAAGAGAGAGAGAGAATGAGATCCTGGGGAGGGGAGAGAGATAACAGATGAGAGAGAGAGTGAGATCCTGGGGAGGGAGAGATAAAGAGAGAGAGAGAGTGAGATCCTGGGGAGGGGAGAGATAAAGAGAGAGAGAGAGTGAGATCCCGGGGGGGGGGGAGAGATAAAGAGAGAGAGAGAGTGAGATCCTGGGGAGGGGAGAGATAAAGAGAGAGAGAGAGTGAGATCCTGGGAGGGGAGAGAATGAGAGAGAGAGAGAGTGAGATCCTGGGGAGGGGAGGAGATAAGAGAGAGAGAGAGTGAGTCCCTGGGGGTGAGGGGGGAGAGGCCTGGGGAGGGGAGAGATTAGAGCGAGAGAGTGAGATCCTGGGGAGGGGAGAGATGAAGAGAGAGAGAGTGAGACTCCCTGGGGAGGGGAGAGATAGAGAGAGAGAGTGAGATCCTGGGGAGGGGAGAGATAGAGAGAGAGAGTGAGATCCTGGGGAGGGGAGAGATAAGAGAGAGAGAGTGAGACCTGGGGAGGGAGAGGAGAGATAGAGAG